>NW_022995153.1:0-46744 GCF_008704595.1 Diutina rugosa | reverse complement strand
GCACCATCCTGCCACCGATAAGCTTCGAAGACTTTGGTGGTTTGGAAGGATACTGAGCGGGTGTGTCGGCGGCCAATATACTCAGCCTCGGTACCTCGCTCTCTGCCGCTACGGACCCACCAAGTGGGGGTGGCGGCAGTTCTTATGCACTTCTTTTGGCTGATTTACCACATGGCAGGAAAACTGCTGTGCTGTGTGTTGCTAGGCGGTGCGAAACCCCTCTGCCAAAGCGACGAAGGAGACTTACTAACCGGGTGTATGATCCACACTCTCACCTCCCGCGTGTGGGAGCCGCTAGCCGTCGGCTGGTGCTACAACTCGGGGAACGTGCGCTTTGCGTTTTTACGGGTAGCCGCTACGGCGGTGTAGGCCAGTCGGCGTCGACACGGAACCACGACCGCGGAGTTGTTGCTAGGCGGTGCGAAATCCCTCTGCCAGCAACTCGACCCTCCGAAGCTGTGCTGTTTGTTGCTAGGCGGTGCGAAATCCCTCTGCCAGCAACTCGACCCTCAGGAGGCATCTCGAATAGTTAGACTCAGTTGGTACACAAACGTGGCCCATATATAGTAAATAGTCTAATGCATCGCATTTTAACTACTCTTCTTCTAGAGTATGGTGTCTTTTTGCTGTCTCTTTACCGCGATATCATACGCCCCAGGGGTTGGTTGTTACCTTCGGGATACCATCCGCCTGGTGTGTAACAAGGGGTACGGTCACTGCCGCGCTGGAAATGGCTTTCCTTTGGGAGGCATCCTTCGCGTCTCTGACGGCACGGAACAGACAGGACACCTTACCCTAGCGGGAGAGCAGATACCTTCTGTCAGTATTGCTGACGCTCTCCGCTAGGGTGTTCCACGACGGTTGTCGTACACCCACAATTATGAACAGGTAAGTTCTCATGAATAGCGCCCAGCTTGACGAAGCTGTGCCGTTGTTATCTTACTTAGTATCACTTACTAACAGGAAAGGTCAAGGGTGGCAACACCCCATGGTTTTGCTGCTGTACTAGGGTTGTTGCGTGTTCAAGCGGTTGTCACGCTGCAGCCATTTCCCCAGACCATCATCGTAGTCGGAGGGTTGACACACCATTTTGCGAGCCTCTGCACGGCGGCGTTCATCATAGGCGGTTTCCAAGTTTTGATCGACCCGTAACAGACAGTTTCACGATTAGTTACCATCGGCTGTCTAGGCATCTTAAAGGTGATTGTAATGATGGGTCACCTTTTTGATGGAAGTTCCTACACTGGGGAGCTGACTGAAGCACTCTTGGGACAACTTGAATAGCTGTATACAATCCGTACGACTTCAACAACCGGAACCCTTGGTTGGAGTGGAGAACCCACTAACCTCAGTTGAGTCTGGACTGGTATTTCGGACGGGATAGTGTGGTTCTGGCTTTCATGGTGGAGCCTGCGGGCAATTGGACCCTCGCCTCTGGTAGCAACATACGTTGCCAGAAGCCATCGGGTAGCTGTGGCACTGACCGCGGTTGACTGGTGGTGCGAGAGGTCTATTGTCGAACCAAACACTGACTATGAGGGACGACTGGGGGCCAGCTGGTGCTAAAAATGATACCACCCCCTGGTGCTTTTCTGTCGTTTGGTGGTGTGAAATCCCTCCGCCAAAGCGACCTAAGACAGCCTCCTACACAATATATTCCTACCAGATAGTGCTGCTACTGTTGGTCATATACACCTACTCGCAACCCAGGACACTGCTAGCTCTAGATATACTGTATAGTATATAAACAACCATTTGCAACACTCGCATGAAGTTGCTGCTATAACCAAACACTTTTTGTTGAAACTGCGCACTGCGTTGACTGCGCCGGCAGGCTTCATTCCCGCCAGCACATGTCATGCGTATGGTAAGTCGCATATTTCAACTTGAATTTCCGGTCAACAATGCGGCACAGTGTAGGTATATATCTTGTTTCACCCAGTGGCACCCAGTGGCACTCAGTGGACGTCTCCACCTTTTAACTGGCGGCCTCTCCCATGAGCTGACATCTACTCTGGTGTGCCACCAACTGAGGCAACCTGCAAACGCAGTACCCCAAACTGAGTGAGGCTTGCTGTCGTTGGCCTACAAGTTTCATTGACCTCTTGCAATACAATGACGCTGCCTGATCACTGCTCGCCTTCCCATTTAAGTTAGAGCACCGACCTTGATACCGATTGAAGTTGACATTGCTGACGCTACCGGGCTGAGACCCCTCTTCATACCTCCCTTACTGAGGACCACAGTAAAGACGAGCAAGCCGAACTATAGGAAGGCCCCGAGTATGCTGTCGGGGAATTTGGGCGACTTGTGAGGACTCTAACCGCGAGGTGGCATGGCGCCAAGGTTGCCATGTTCGCCCGCCTGTGGAACGAAGTTTGTAAGAGGATGGAGAGGACTCAGTGGTGGATGGCCACCTTATCGTGGCCTCCTCCCACTTGGAGATGACACTACGCATACGCGGATGGAGATTAACAGACGGTCCATTAGGATGACTATCTGGTCTCAAATTCTGACGGCCGTACCTCACTCCCAGTGGTGGTTAGCCCAGTAAACATCGGCTTGCCGATCGACAATCCTAACCACATAAACAATTTCCGAGCCATATGTGACCCCAATGTCCATGTTTGGAATGGTAAGTGGGGTTGTTGGGTCTCCTTCCCAGGTTACTTGTAGGTTCGGGTATGGTTTGTGATAATTTTATAGGCACTTGTATAGATCAGCAATCAACGCAATTGTATAGTCGCCAATAATAAAACACTCTGAATCCTAAAACTGTAGACATCCGAGATAGAAGCCGCTCAAACCTCAGGCGCTTCAAGCTTGTGGTGACTAGTCAATGAGCTTAGTGCGAGTGAAACTGTTCTTCCAGAATATTGGTATTCGCGGCTATCAGTTGAAATTCATGCCTGAACGAAATAATTCGTGCTCTGCAAATAAAGCTCCCTGGCTAATTTTGCGGCGCTACCATGTTATGTCAAGACTGAGAGCAACAACAGTTTTGAGGCTGCTGCTGGAGGGTTCTAGCAGGAGTGTCAAGATCTGATAGTGAAATTGGTTTACTTGCACTCTCACTATTATGTAAGTGAGTCTTTGATATATATCTGGTGCACTTATTGGTGGCTGCCAACTAAAGCCTACGTTGTTGACAAAACCCATCAGTTGTGATTTTAGAGTTACCCATTTTGTAGCTTTTGGCCCGCGTGTTAACTCTCAACTCCGTGCGTGTTGTTTCATATTTTGAAATAATGCTTCAAAAGTCAACTTGATGTGCAGTTACGAAAGATCAAATTAAAATCTTCAGGGAGTCAGGTCCTGAGCTTGCCCCAGTTGGAGGCTTCTTGTCAGTAATTGGGTCATTCGCTGTTGTCTTATCTATAGAATGCTATCGACTATAACCAAGCGTCTTAAGAGGGAGGGAGCTAGTTAAAGTCATGGACGAAAGTACACGTTGTCCCTATCTTTCAACCCGCCTTCTGTGCTAGTGACCCCTCACAAGGTAACCAGCACACCAACTACATGTGATCGCTCAAACAACTTATGCATCGCACCAGCGGTTATTAAGCAAAGGATGGAGTGTGGTGCTTAGCTTGTGACAGCTCAATCTGTAGTTGAACTTGTTTCACAAGAGCCACACGCTCTTGAGGCGAAAACGCAAGCTGATTATTCATATGTAGAATAGGCTTTGATCAAGTTGTTTTATTAGTAGGCTAACTAGTCCTATTTATGATAATGTTAACAATGGCTCCTATTTCAGTGTAGCGCGTTTGTCGTGCGTACATGTATTTCACTTATTCAGAGACATTCTACAATGTCCCATTGTCTTGAATAAGTAAACATATACTGAAATAGGCTTCATTGTTCAACAGAGTAAACACAACAGGCACTGTAGTAGGATTCACTGTTCAACACAATCAATAAATCTTGAGTTTCGCTAGACGACCTGCATATAATGCTCTGCATCAGACCGTAGAAATCACTTCGTTTGTAGTCGCCAGGCAACATGAAGCTCGTCAGTCCTGAAGAAACAAATTGTTATGATTGTAGTAACAACAAATCCACTTCTTACAACCACTTGTAGAAAAGTTTTTAAGTTGTTCATTCAACTTATTACATCCTGCATATAATGCACCGCGCAGCTCGTCAAAAACGTCGGCTAATTATTTCAAAAAATAAACAAAAAAACTTTTTCAATTTATTTTCATCTCAATTTGAAGAATCCGAGTACTATTTGAAACGTATTACACTTGTGTGAATGATAACAAGGCATCAGCATCAGTCAACTCGTCTCACGAACATTTTCAGCTTCACCTGACGATTCTCACACTACAGTCAGGATGTACTTGCAAACTCACCTGGAGTCTTCACAACTGGCTCAGGATCCCATATAACATCATTAGACTTATGTAGCCAACACTTAGGCGTGTTACCTTTACAACCCTGATAAAATTCGAAACTAACCAGCAATTTGTGATTGATATCAATGTGGTTTTCATGTGTACTGCATACAACAACACATCTTGCAGGTAATACAAATGGTTGTTTAAACAGCTCCAGATGTTACAAGATTTTACCCAGACGGCCATCAGCATTATACATAATGCCAGTATCACTTAAGAAGCAAAACGACCAATTTATCGCCTTTAGAACACTGAAAATCTTACCACTGCCCAAACCACTTCATATTGTACAGGAACTTGCCCAAAAACACCTCACTTATACTTTCGGGGCCAAAGAATTTTATGAAATAGCCAGATTTATATTATCGATCTTTCCTGATTTTATAGAATTTTTTTTAGGAATTTCGAGAAAATTCAAAAAAAATCCAATTTACCCTTCAATACACTAATTGAATCCTGTAAAATACAGTGATGCTACTCAATTGGTTTCTAGATTGAACCTTTCTTAATTCCAGCATGGATATGCATGTTGGTTTTTGTTACCAGTCCGGATACCATGTACAGGACTGAGTGACAATATACAGGACATCCAGTATATTGACATAGAACAACCCATGTAAACGGGGTGGTCAAATATATGGAGTAAGAGGAGGACATAGGTACTATGCACCCAGGGAGTGAACCCTTAGGATGACATCACGCATCGAAGGGTTAACAACCTGGCTTTTATCTCAAGGACGCGGCTGTGTGTAGTCTGGTTTGGGTATAAGCTCGGAGGATAGGGAGCGTGCGTAATGCTGCGTGATGCGGAGATCGATCGCGAGATCCTAGCCAGGGACTTGGCGGAGAAAGTGGTCGCCGTAAATGGACCCAGTGGCACACCACACGTTAGCATAGGAATGCAAGCTGACTTCCCAGGCCCCAATAGCTCTAAAACTCATGGACTTTCCCCCGTATTTGAAACTAGTTGCCAGTGCGACCCCCCGCCTGATATTGGTCGACTCTCCCCCACGAGCCAGCCCTCTCCCCAAACACGACCACCGACTGTTCGACATTAAAAAAGATAGAAGTTGAGTGTCAGCGTTGTCCCACTATGTCCTATAGAAGTCCATATACTAGATATAAGGTGGCAAATAAACATCGATGCACAAACCATCATTCCTGCTACTCCCTCAGCTAGGTGCGCCGAGCGTGTCGCTACCGCTCCTTAGACAAAGCCGAGAGGCCACGGGCTTGGAGGACGGAGTCTACGACGCGGTCCACCAAATAGGTTTCGTTGCCAAATGTCTGCGCACCATTATGACTTTCGGTAAGCAGTGGGGGTACCGTCCCACGAGCCCCTCAATGGCAGAGGGAAAGTTTTGGGAGGTTATGTTATGGCGCGCCACAGACGCTGCACGCGACCCCATAAAAGCGGCCAGACTGGCTCCAAGAGCATCTACCTCCATGACATTCCCATCAGTAGATATATTTTGTGTTGAAGTATGTGCATAACCCTTGCCATGTATAATGGGTCTACCAGCGTGTCAGTCAAAAGCATCCATTACTATTCAAATCCCCTCATTATCCCTCTTTTTGAAGACAAGATCATGTACATTTTAGCGCCAGGCTCGATCTTGGCTTCCTGCATCGTGAGGTCGTCGTTGAGGTTGTTGCCGTGATAGATGAGCTTCTGCTGCGACGGGTAGATGTCTTACCTTTTCTCAAGCAACTTCTTGATGCGCATGATCTTGTCGGTAGGCTCGACGTTGACCCGGACGTTGCGCCCACTAAAGGTCTGGATCAGGATTCGCATTGGTGTTGAAGTGGGAGGAGCGTGTGGGTGGCACTTTATATAGCTCACATGCCAGCAAATGTGCTGAAATTACTGCTTACGTGATATCCGCTCGTTGTATTAGGCGAGATAACTACTTAGTTGACCGCGTTTCATTCTCGCGACTCTCGGTGTGCCACGGCCTCAAGTGTAGGATTCCGCTGAAGACCTGTTTATGCTCCTAGACTGCCTTAAATAAAAGCGCCGGTGACATTACTGATGCTGCTAGACAAGTTGGAACGTCTCATAGTCAAAGGTTGCATTAGAATTACCCGGGCTGGTGTTGACGCCTTAATTCTGGGCAGAGCACCGCTTACCTTCATTGACATACGCCAGTGCAAGCACGTCAATGTATACCCCGAAGGAGTTCCGGCACAAACCCTCAACATTAACCCTCAGACCCGTCTGGCATTCGTTAAAGCTGGACCTTACCACAACGTGATTGAAATTGCGTTATGAGTTATTTATTAACGATGTATTATATTTATAGACTAATGAGATATGACATTATGAGATTTCTACAAGCTGAATCCAATTCACTTCCTGAGGGTCGTGTTCCATTGCGGTTTCAGCACTCAATGTGCTGTGCAATCGGCTCTAGATTCGTGGTGGTTGTCAGCTTTCTCCACAACCATATTTTCACCTCGGGTTAAGCCATACGCGTGACACATTGCAGAAGAATAAAACCAACGGTCAAGCGCTAGTAGAGGCGTTCAAAATGCTACCCTTTACTGGGCATTTGGTTTCTGGTGCCTTGAACTAAAGTGAGACTAACGAATCGAAAGTTGTGGGGCGCTAGGACGACGAATTCTGGCAGTTAGAGCTTGCCTGGCTGTTTGATATTGGTGATCAGCGTATCATTATGTTCATTAGTATACATGCAAACTACTGGTGGCTGCGTACGGCCACGCAATACTTATCGGCGATGCGGGTCGCCTCGTACGTCCCTTCAAGGCTGGCCTTCACCACGTACTCACGCTCCCAGATATCATCAACCTCAATAGTCTCGAGCACTGTTGGTGGCACCCCCAGACGAGTGGCCACGGTGGTACGAATATAGGTGAGACTGAACGGCGGCTCCCCTTGGAACGAGAACCTAAGCTCGGTGTACTCGCCCTCGTGGATATCCTCGACGATGTAGTCCCCCTTTTGCACCTTGACCGAGGGGATCTCGTGCACTTCCAACTCAAGCAACTTTTGCTCGTCTCCAACAAACTCCACCGCACACTGGTTGGGCGACGAGTCCTGAAGACGTGTCATCGATAAAATCCCGGCTTCGCTCGCCAAACGGCGGAAATGGTGTTCCAGCGACGCCTGGCGCTGCTTACCGGCAAACGTGTAATCAAGAGTGAACGGAGCCGTCCCGGTAAGGTTATAGGCTACGTGGTCACCGACACAGAAGTGATAGCGGTCGCTGGCTTTCACCATCAGAGGCACAGGAGTAACGTTGATGGTGTATGTTACCAGTTGAGGCAGAGCAAACGAGTCGCGGAAACACCCGTTGGCACCTCTGATGCTCTTGATTTCCACCGTATGGGTCCCGAGAGTAAGCGAGTCCGTTAACTGTGAGGGCGGAAGCTCGAGGAAACCACCCACCACATCATTGAAATGAAGCGGGACTTGGACTCCCGTAGCCTGGTGAGTAAGCACAGCTTCCACCGTGAACGGAGGCACGCCCACCAAATTGATGGGAAGCAAGTGGCCGGCGTAGCGCTTCACTTGGTTCTCGCATACCGCCAACAGCAGCTCGGCAAACGAGACATCGGGTTTGCCCGCCACTGAGTAGGCGGCAGTAATGTCGACGGTGTCCACTTGCGACTTGCCCCGTTTATAGTTATTGTCCCACACTTTGGTAATCGAAAGTTTGTAGTCGCCGTTTTCATTAGTGGGAAGCTCAATCTTTTCGGTGTGACCCAAAATTCTCTGCACGCGGGTCTCCACTTCACCCAGGGCAAGCTGTAACTGATAGTCGAGGGTGAACGGCGGCACCCCGTAAAACGTAAGTTCGAGGGGCTGAAATGCGTCCTCACACACCAGCTTAAGCACCACCAGCTCGTTGAGACGCTCGATCTCGTGAGGGCTGGCAATAGACACTGTAGGTTTAGGGAAGAACGAGACTTTCACCGTTTGCTCGTTGTTGACAATACGACCGGAACAGCCGCCGTTTTCAAACAGCACAAGTTGGTAAATCCCTTGTTCCTTGGCCACCAACGCCTCCATCGACAGCACTTGAAGCTGGCGGATAAACTTGGGCGGGTCGTTGGCCCCATCGATGAGTTTGAACCGCACCTTATCCTTCTTCGAGGGACCAGTGGACAGTTGCCACTTGAGCGGGATTCTTACCGACGTCCCTTCAGCAATAGTGTACTCCTTAGCCTCAGCAAATTCGAGGGTAGGGATATCAGTGCGAGCAACGACGGTGACACTAGCCTGAGGGTCGACATCAGCCTTGCAGTGGAACTTATCCTGGGCAGCTTCGAGGAATATTTTGGCCTTAGGAGTGTTTCTCAAGAGCTTTCTCGGGACATCCACAACGTGGGTGTCGCCGTCGACAGTGGCATTGGTCACACGCGACACCACTGACCCGGTAGCGGCATTGACGATGTTATAAGTGACGTAGTAAGGGCCGTTACCCGAAAAGCGAATGGGCACTTGAGTAGACTCGTTGTAGCACAAGTGAATCACCGATGGCCCGGTGAGTTCAGCCCGCGATACTTGGTTGAAGTAAGTGCCATACGTCAAATTGCCATCGAGAGTAATCGGAGCGTGGAGACTGTCCTTGATGCTAGAGAAGCTCACCACGTAGTTTCCGCCTCTCTCGGGACGGAACTCAAGCTTATCATGCGTAGACGATGTGGTGAGACGGTGGACACCACCCTCGGAACCGACGGGGACTAAACGTCCCAGCTGGTTGCGGTACACGTGGTACTCGACGACAAACGGCGCCTTGCCGGCAAGTTCAAAGCCGAAGTTGTAGCCGATGGTGCCGAGACACACGTCCTTGATGGGAGTGGCGACAATATCCACAGTGGGCGGTTTGGCTAAAGTGACGTTGACGGCATCTTGGGTGTCAACATCGGCGCCGCACCACTTGTTAAGGCCGCTAGCAAGTTTGTAGATGCCGGGTTTGCCGATGGTGATGCCCTGTTTGAGTTCGTAGGCGTTGGCAAACGTATAAGTGTGGTTTTCGCGAGATTGGTTGAGTGATTGGTGGAGCACTGTCACCGACAACGGGAACTCCAGCAGCTGGGGAGTGGGGTCCACTTTGACGCCGAGCCTCTTGGTACCGCCAGTAACAAGCTCGACGTCAGCGTTGGCGTCAAATAACGAGAATTGAGGTGCCCGCTTCAACTCATACTCAAACCATAAGTCTTTACCCTTGTAGTCAGGGTTGTACCGCTGACTGTGGCCCAAGCCGTCGTGGATGCTCATGATGTGAAACCCGACCTTAGTGGCGTGCTTAGACCCCAAAATGGCGGCAAAATCCACGCCGTCATCCTTCAGCACCGGGTACTGGGCGGCAAATACCGGGGCCAACCACAGCTTATCGTTCGCCTCGTGGTTCGCCGCTCCCAGCTTGATGGTGACGGTCTTTTGCGGGGTATTTTCTGAGGAAATCTTCACGGTGGCCGTCATCGGTGCCACCCCCACCATCTCCACTAACGGGAGTTCAACGCCGTCAGCTTCAAACTGAGTGCCCACACACTGGTAGGGGGACATCGCCGGGTACACGTAGCTGGCGTAGGGGCAGTTGCTGATGGTGAAGTGGCCGCGGTACACTCGAATCGGGTTAAGCTTGTGGTCCCACACTCGGGTCAAACGGTACTGTCCCACTTTCAGCACGGGGACTTCGACATAAGTCACCCTTTCACTATCTTTAAATTTAGGTTGTGAGCGTAAATGGGTGTAGTCATGGTTCAAAAGCTGTTTGAGTCGGCGACCGGTATAATTGGTGTAGCGAGGTACATTATCCGGTCCAACGTGTTCGATCTCGAACGTACCCACGGTAGTAGTGGTGTTAAATTCAATGGGTACTTTCACCGGGTTTTTAGCCGTGTCGAAACAGCTCAGCAAGTTGAACGGGTTGAATTTCGCCAGTGAATCGGGTAAATAGTTGATGGTGAGTCGCCCCAAGAAATGGGCGTCGTAGTCGACAACCTCGCCTCTAACGGTATCCCCTTCGATCAGCAAGTCTCCCTGGTGGCTCAAGTGACGCCAAAGAGCTCCCACCGACGCCACAAGCGGCATGTGCACCAGCAGCGCCAAGAGCCACGTCGCCAGGATCAGCGCCGCCACCGCCGCCACCGCCTGGAGCCACGAAAGATAGAGGCCGTCGATGCTTAGTAAGCGGACCGCCATCACAAACACGGTGTCGACCACGGCGTACTTGGCAACAAACCCCGGCGCGTTAACATCAGTAGTGGGGGTAGCCTCGGCGTGGTGGTAGACGAGGTCGTACACCTTCCACAGCTGGTAGAGAAAGAAGAGCGCCATCACCGTTTGTTTCTGGGTGTGCTCGTCGACAAGCCACGTCGGGACCAACGGGCGTCGCCGCCGTCGGTCGTCGGTCGTCATTTGTTGTGGTCTTGGTATATGGTGTTGGTGCGCGCCGCGATGAGGCCCTAGTGGAGTAAGCCAGTCAACAACTACGATAAAAGCAGGGACTACAGAATAGAGAATTGAATCTTTTGAAAGATGTAGCACAATTTAGAGAGAATAGTATACAAATTCATTATTTGTTGAGGTTGATTCAGTGGAGTATGCCAGTACAAATACACTATTTACTAGAAGCGTGAGGCTAACTGGCGAGAGGTCAATTGGGGCAAGTTTAAGATAGTAAGAGCTATTGAAGTCGATTTGGATCTACGATGGTGCTTGGAATCTGATCGCAATTATTATGACAACAATTGTCACAACTACCAGCTCTTACCAATGACATCAGTCGCGAGTAAAGCATGGTTAAACCATTCCATTGTTTCCCATGGATCCATAGCAACAAGTGGACAAAAGCTTCTAGAAATTATCTATGGAAAACTCATCACATTAAAATCTGTATAATTTTGAAAATCTGTTGTAAATTTTGTGGTTTTGCAAAAACAGAGAGAATTCACAGATAAGGGTACCAGAAACTACAAAACATCAAATTTCACTCAATTATACTATTAGCTAGACTGGAATCTATCGATTGACTAAAATTGAATCTATCCATACCCTGTATGTTTGAAACAATCTGAGGAAATTTGTCCTCAGGTTTGATCAGCTCATAGTCTCTAATCAATACTTCCCATTTCTCACATCGATCCAGAACTGATTCTGCATTAAGATAAAACGAGTGTACCGTTCGAGAAGCAACACTTGTTTCAACTGTAACGCGTGGAAACGGGCGGCGACTGCCAATATGCGCTCCTGGCGCTGACGAAACCCCGCCACTTCCAGGCCATAATCATGGTCAGCAAACCCCGCTAACAAACCATCAATATCAAACAGCGCCAATTGGCTAGCTAGAGCGCACGCCCGTTCTATGGTATTGGTCTTTATGGTGACGACGCGTTCCATCTCCTCTAGGGGCGGCGCCAGCGCCGCCACCAGCATCTGGGGGAGGGCGTCGTCAATCGCGATAAGCTTCATCACCCAGCTGTGGGCGGCGACGGCGCTGTCGGCGCGCTGTTTCAACTGGCGCAACTGGTGTTTCACATCGCCATCAACTTGAACTTCGAGACGAGCCACGCGGCGACCAAGCACTTCCAGACACATGGTGAAACGAGGCAGACACGAGGCAGGCTGGGTAACGGTATCCTCCCAACAATCGGTCGCGGCAATGGCGTCGGTTTCAAGTCACCGGCGAGTGGTGGCGGTGCTGGAGTCAGGGGTGGTTCGGTTTTCCCACTACCGGGAAGCGGCGGCGCTCGATCTGGTGAGCGAGGTCGCCCTACCGAAATCTGAACCACCACCAAAATGTCAGCCGTGTTTGACAGTATGTGGGTCACGCGTGGCTGTGGCATGGGGTAAAACGGTATTTGTGTTTGATGCCATTTTGGGTGATCTCGTGGCGTCGGTGCCGATATCGGATGAAGCAAAGACAATAACGACAATATCTGAAGATTCAGTAATCGTGGCGACTAATGAAGTCAAGGGAAAGACTAATGAAATCATTAAAGTGAATATTGATGATTTGACGTTCGAATCAGTGAGTTCCGTGCCCCATAAGTTTCCTATTGTTGATATAGTCGCCAATACTGAAACTCATACTATTGTGTCAATTGACACCAAAGGGATCATTGAAGTGTGGAAATTGAATGGTAAACCATCGGTTGATTATACTACGAAGCTGGAAACCGATTATCTTGAAGTTGTGAGGGCTAAACTGAAACCTACAAAACTAGCAATGTGTGGTAACAATATCGCCGTGGCCACTGAATTGAGTATCTGGGTGTTTAACTACGTTACTGGTAAACGTGTTGGTTTGATTGATGCTGAAAAATCGCTGGCAATTGCTTTATTACCGACCCAATTATTATATTCCACTAAGACCGATATCCAAAGAGTATGGCTTAAACTGATCACTACCGATTCAAGTGATACGATTGGTAAGTTCCCAGCCTTCAATATAATCACATTAAGTGATGAAATACCTCCACTAGTCATTGCTAGCGGTGACGTCATCCGACTATATGATCACGGTATTGACCCCGAACCTCATGATTTAACCCCTTCAGCCAAGAAGCTAGCCAAGGTGCTGGTGGATGATATCACTCTGGTGACATTACACACGTCAAAGGGAGATATACGGATCAAGCTATACCCGAAACTCGCCCCCAAAACCGTGGAAAACTTTGTCGCTCTTATCCAACAGGGCTATTATACTCATCAAATCTTTCACCGAGTTATCAAGGGGTTTATGATTCAAACGGGTGATCCTACTGGTACTGGAACCGGTGGACAAGCGGCTACTGGCTCGTATATTGACGACGAGTTCTCCCCTCTTCTTACACACGCAAAGCCGTATATGGTAAGCATGGCCAATGCTGGACCCAATACCAATGGTTCACAATTCTTTATCACCACCAGACCCGCCACTGAGCTTGATGGAAAGCATTCGGTGTTTGGCGAGGTGATTGCAGGGTTTGAAGTGGTACGCACCATTGAGAGACTGAAGACCAAAAACGACCGACCCAATACCGCAATAGAACTCGGCCTGATCCTGATCCAACGATAAGATGTCCAACGATAAGAATGTCATGTATAAAATGCTAGATTGTAAATAGTAATAATGCTTTCTCATTCGGCCTCGCTTTCGTCGTCGTCGCCGCCCATGGCTTCACGAAGACTCACCGGTTTAGTACTGGCTCGATTAGTCGAAGTATTCCAGGGGCTAGCCTTCTTTTCAGGGGCTCCTTCAATGGCAATACCGGAGAAGGGAACTTCATCGAAATCGGACTCGTCCAGCTCCTCAAGTGCTAATTGTGTCAGTTGCTTCAGTTCTGGTTCAAGCACCTCGGCCAACTGGTTCTCCAAATCATCAAACTCATCGTCAACGTCCATCGGTTCAGACTGAGTAGGTTGAGATTGAGATTGAGTATTTTGAGACTGAGTATTGGTAGTGGTTGTATTATCGTCCAAATCATCGAAATCGGCGTCAGATATGATAATCTCCTCGTCACTCTTCGGCGCTGGTGGCCGTTTCGAACTGCGTTTTGTACTCGGTCTCGTACTTGGCTTGGAAACCAGTTTTGATGGCAGTTTAGCCCTCAGCGGCGCCACCGGGGCGCTAACAGGTGCCGGCTTAGACACAGTCTTTGGCGCTGGCTTAGCTACTGGCTTAGCTACTGGCTTAGCCGCTGGCTTCGCCACTTTAGCTTCAGCTTGTTCATTCGCCTTTTCCTCGTCCCACTGGCGGATCTGCTGGCGGAGCTTATCCGGCTGTCTCGTCTTGTTGACACGTATCGTGTTGTGCAAATGCTTCAACGCCACCCGCTGGTCGTGTACCGTCAAATAGTATTCCTGATTCAGCGACGCCCGGGTCAGGCCGATCCCTTCAAAAAGCGTGGTGTCGCTGGCAATGACGATCTGGGACCCGTGTTCGTACATCGTCAACGGCTGGGTGGGGTCGAACGAGTCGGGGAGAAACAGGAACCGGAGCGCCACGTTGTTGCGGTTGGGGTGATCGACTAGACCGGCTAGGTCGATCTCGTACTCGCCGTCAGGGAGACTCATGGGCTGAGAGATTATGGGGGTGTGTGGGCGGTGTTAACTATGGGTTCGCACCGTGGCTGGCCCCGGCATATGTAGGACCTTCATGTGAGCCAATAGATAAGGAATACTAGTGGGTAAGTCTGCTGAATTTCAATTATAGTGAATCAGATGAGGATTGATTCATTTCCGATAGGATTGCTAAGTACAACCTTTTGCCAAATATGGTAATCAGTAGCATTGGTTGAGTGCGATCACTGACAGTCTTTGCTTTACATACCAATGATACTGAATCTGAGGCAAATCGTAACTCTCTATTGCCTATAGAACAAAGAAAGTATGATGGTAACTCTACGCCCGACCAGGATGAGTTCTTCCATTACCCTATTCGGCTGAGTTCTCACTAGAGCCGTGGTTGCCGTCAAATCGTTTGAATGACTCCAGTTGAAAGAGAATCATGATTTCTACGTTAATAAAAGTACTTCGTCATCGAAATGTGCCACTATCATTTGCTTAAGAATTGTACTTACCCTTATCTGGGAGCTCACGCGGTGGACGCGTCTGGCCTCCTCCTCCCCTATGCCCACTACCCTCGCCGATGTCCCCTACGACGTGGGACGCCACATTTTCGCCAAGCTTGACGTGCCGTCAGTGTGTCGCCTTTATATCGCCTATAAGCCGCTTGCCTATGCTAAAGAGATTGCCGACTACCTCAGTAAGTGTACGGTGAAGGTGTCGCCAGAAACCGTCATTACTGCTGATACCACCAAGATCGAATTTGCTGAGCTAGCTCAACTTCCCCCGATGGATATTGTAGTGGAATCTTCCGAGCCTTACTTGGATATCACTCTCTGGTGGTTACGAAAAATACCATTCAAACTGATTGAATTGTCGATCTACGAACGCTATCGCTATAAGGGTCCGATGACGGACCAGCCTGATCTCACTTTCTTGGGTGCGGCGTTGACGAAATTGAAGCTCATTAATTTTGTTGTTCAGGCGAAAAAGATACCTACCGCCATCAAGGAAATTTCGTTGGTAGGGTGCTCCTTCAAGGAGACCCTTGATCTTTGCCGCCATACCGCCCTCTCTCGCTACCATTGCCTAGGATGCCAACACTCGGCTGTAAAGGTGAAATTACCTTCCCTGATCACAATCCTTGACCAGTGTGACCATGAGGGACAGCTTACAGATGCATCACGCTTACCAAACTTAAAACATTTCGTGGGTAGGAGGGTCACCAACGTACCATGGTCACAGCTTGAGGTGGTCAGAGCTAATAACATTCCTCGAAATGAGACATTAGCCCAGGTGAAGGAGTATACGAGCTCTAGATGGGTGACATTACATCGCCAGTGTCCCAAGTTAGAGCGGGCCATATTGTACGCAGATCTATTTCCAGATGTTTCCCTGATCTTCACCGATCACCAGCAAGCTCAATTGACCCACTTGAAAGCAGGGGCGCTTCATCTCCGCGATTTGAGCTTGTTCCAAAATTTGAAAGCGTTGAACTGTGAATTCAATGACACCCTCACTGAAGATTATCCCTTACCACCAAAATTGGTGGAACTCATGGTGCGGAAATGCCCGCTGGTCAAGGGCATCCCTCCTCTGGTCGAAAAATTCGTTTATATCGCCTCCCCACCTTATGAGGCTGGGGATCGGGTTTTCGTCGCTGAATCAACTACACTCAAATTATTGCAAGTTGTGAGGGCATCAAAAGTCACGATTGACTGTCCTCAACTCACCTCCTTATTTTTGGAAGATATGATGATTGATCATCCTGTTAGCGTCTATGCCCCTAAGTTAGTGAGGTTGGTATACGAAGGTGAACAACCATTCCCCCTCGAGAATGATTTCCCAAACCTTGAATATCTCGTGCTAGAAAGGCTGCAACAAGATGTAGTTTTGAAAAACCACTTGAAATCCATTGAGTTAAACCGGATGAACCCAGAAAAGTTATCAATCTCAGCGGATTATGTGTCCTTGGAGAGGATCGTAGTTCCTTATGGGGCAAATATCAATGCCACGGAGCTCAAGACTGACACATCGCTTAGTCGCGTTCGTGATTTGAGTTGTCGAGACTTGACATGTCCATGTATCGACCGTCCTCCTTCCATGGTTGAAAAATTGACTTGCAGCTTCGCCATCGGCAAAAAGAGACCACATGGTGGGTATTCTATTGCCCCAGATATTCGCCATTGTGAAAATCTTCGATACCTATCAATTAAAGGAGGATCACGCCTTCTCCAAACATTGCGGTGCCCCCCATCACTAAGACAACTCATCGTGAAAACGGGTGTAGACTTCGAGATGTTGCATATTGAGACCACAAACCCGCTTGAATACTTTGAGTGTGATTATAAGGACACTATATCAGAGGAGTCTTTCACGTTCAATCAGAAACCCGCTTCGATTAACTTCAGCGTAACGGAGGAGCCTTGAGTTTAATGCCGACTTGATGGGTCGATGTGCTGAAAGAAGCAACCCCTAGTGGAAGTCACACCCCAGTGGGCAGTGTGATAGAATATCTTGAGATTCTGGTCCACAGGCGCAATTAGCCTAGATTATCTTCTGTGAAAGAGAGCTGCTCTGGCAGCTACGAGTCTGCCAACGTCCCGATGACTAGGACTCAAGTGCTGTGATTTTTGATGGAGATTTTGTGATCGTACTTTAGAACAAAGGCCCAGTCTACACCCCAAGGGGCAAAGAATTGCTCCAGCTCTATCATTGGCAGAATCTTAGCTCGTGCAGAGCGTCGACACGGGGTAGAAAATCCATGACCTGATTTTACCAGATTGTGTTATTTAAGCGCAGTGCTGGAGCTTTTGAACCTACTTGGATTGTATTTGCATATGATGCGCGAGAATCCATAATTTGTGGGGGTATTTACATTTGCGGGGGGTTTAAAGTTCGATCAGGAAATAAGCTCACCAGACGCAAACGGCACTCCGAACGGTCAACGGAGACGATTTCTTCTCTCAGATCAAATACGATTCACCAAGATCGTTCAATACTACGTTCGTCCAGCTAACAAATTTATAAATTTTGCAAAAATCACGCTATTGATTATGTCTATTATCTGTCGTATTAACTATGCAAAATTAACCCACAATCTTGTCAAGCACCCACGACCCGTGCTTCTTCACCTGGATGACTTTAACCACGGGCAAATCCCAGCCCACACCCAGGCCACCAACACTGGCACCGAATCGAGGCACCACGTAACATTCACGCTTTGTAGCACTGATGTTTTTAGGAGCATAGGGGTGACCCAACGGCTTAGAATAAGTGATAAGCGGCGAGTTCTTACCGATATTGGCAAGCAGTTTCCCCAGGATCTCCACCAACGGCTTCAACGTCACTCTCACCATTTCCTTTCTCGTCAATGATTTGTTAAGCGACGAGTAGATGAGGTATTGTGGCGGTGTCTTACCCAGATGAGCTAATGCCGAACCGGGGTGAATAAACACATGTTGGGCTTCTTCGACGGGGACCACGGGAGTGTACGGAACCCGCAAAATGCTAGTATTATTGGTGAGCCTAATATCGGCGTCGATGCAATCACTGCGGATCGCCACCATGTCCAAGTAACCCAGAGCCACCATCTGCTTGATTGCGGCCACCTGAGGCTTCAGCGGCACTCCGAGCTTGAGTGGTTGCTTTGAATTGTCGACAATATCGTTGGTGGTGTACATCGTCACCATGTGCGAGATCTGCTGTCTAAGCTTAGCGATTTCGTCCATGAGCTTGCCTCTGAGGAAATGCAGTTTGGTGAAGTTATCCTTCAGTTCCTTAGGGATGTGGTCGTAGGCACACACCGCCAGCAAGAGGACAAACATGTCCGCGGGGTCCAATTGAGAGAATGTTCTCCGCGAGTTGAAATAACGCAGTCTAAGCTGTTTACGACGTTCATCGTTGTTGTGGGAGTCGTCATCATCAGAGTCATCTTCATCAGAGTCACCATTCTCGGTTTGCTGGTTCTCTTTGATGCCCAATTCGTGTTCGCCAATGAAAGGATCACCCACGGAAAAGGCACTAACGAGGGCAATGATATAAGGTAAGCACTCAAGCTGGTTACCCACAATCAAGATCTTGGCGTGGCGAGGACTCAAGGGGAACATCGACATCGTCTTACCCAAATCCGTCACCTGTTTAGTCTTAGCATCCAATGCTCCCAATACCGTCAATAGTTGTTCTGCTCGCTTAAGGCGAGGACGGTCAGGAGGAGTGGGGAAGGGGAAGTTGGCAATATGGTCGATACCCATCAGTTTCATCTGGAGCACGATACTTTCAAACGGCATTCTGAGGATTTCAGGCTCACTAAACTGAGGGAAGTATTCTTCATAAATCGCCAGTGAGAATAACCGGTAGCAGTGACCTGGACCGGTACGACCAGCTCTACCGGCTCTCTGATCGGCAGAAGCTTTGGAAATCCAGTCAATCTCAAACAGTTGTACACCTGTCTCGTCGTTATATTTGCGTTCTTTAGCTCTGCCACAATCAACCACGTAGCGGATACCAGGGATCGTCAATGACGTTTCGGCAACGTTAGTGGCAACAATGCAAATACGAGAGCCAGGAGGCGGAGCTTGGAATACCTTCATTTGCTGGTTTGTAGGAAGCAATGAATAAAGCGGGAGTACATATAATGGGTCATCAGGCAGCTGGTGAGGCTCCAATTCTTCGTCAAACCCTTCTTCTTCTTCCAGATCCAGTTGGTAATCATCGTGATCTACACCGGGTAATTGCTCAGCGTCGTCCACAGCAAAGTCAACATCCTCAGCTTCAGCATCAGTATGCTTTGAGAGTTGTACTTTGACATCATCTCTGTCGTAGCCAGGGTTATCCAGTTCCTTCTTGAAAGGGAACTCAGCTCTAAGCCGTTTAACCAAGTGAGTAATCTCATTCTGCCCTGTCAAGAACACTAAGATACCACCGGGAGGAAGCTTGCGGTGGATCTTACACACCTTATTAAAAGCGTCTTCCATGTAGTCAAACCCTGTGTGCTTATTGAAGTGGACCTTAACCTCATATTGACGAGCATCGACTTTGATGATGGGAGGGGGCGTGGAGAAAAGCGTCTTATTCTCCGAGAAATCAGATACCCGCAACGTCGCCGACATGATCAAAAGCTTAAGTGGTTTGTGAGCTTGAGGGTCCTTGTCGTGGTATTGGCGACGGAGTTTAACCACCCGAGAAAGCATCCCGATCAAAATATCGGTATTAATGTTTCTTTCGTGGGCTTCATCAATGACAATCGCCAGATATTTCGTAAGCAAAAAGTCCTTCATCATCTCTCTTAAAAGCACACCATCAGTCATGAACTTCATCGCGGTGCCGTCTTTGGTCCCCTCATCCTTGATGGTACTGTCAAACCGGATCTGGTAGCCGATCCGGTGGCCGTGGTTACCCATTTCGTTACCCACCCGCTTAGCCATTGAAACAGCCGCCACTCTTCTCGGTTGGGTAATCCCAATCATACCAGGATACATCGTCAGGTCAGGGTTACCGAACCCAGCTTCGTAAAGGAATTGCGGTACTTGGGTGGTTTTACCGGACCCTGTTTCACCACAAATGACAAGAGTATCGTGGTGGTACACGGCTTCCATGATACGAGCTTCTTCAGAGTAAACTGGAAGCCCCACCCGCTGTTCTTGTACTTCTTCCAGACGCTCAATGTTGACGAAATGCGCTTGACGTTGCATCTGCTTATTGATGGGGACGTAGCCTTCTTCGTCAGATGAGTGGTCAATATCTTCATCTCTCACTTTACGTTCGAGAATTTGTTTGCGAATCTCTTCAGGAATAGCGGCTCTGACTTCTTCCTTATCGCGACCTTCATTGACTCGAATGCGGTGCTCAGCCCACTGTTTAAACTCTTCAGCAGCACTTGAGTGTTTCGGTTTCTGTTGGATAAGACGAGGCTGTTCTTCTTCTTCTTCTTCTTCTGATTCCTCTTCCTCAGAGTCTTCCTCTGAGTCGTCACCTTCTTCATCATCCTCGTCTTCTTCATCGTCTTCTTCTTTGTCTTCTTCAACGTCACCATTGGCTTCTTCACCATCCTCCTCCTCATCCTCCTCATCCTCCTCTTCTTCCTCCTCCTCATTATTTTCTTCTTCATCACTCAGAGAATCAAAATCGGCGTCATCCTCCTTCTTCCTCCGCTTAGCGTCTTCTTTAGCCACTTTCGTCCTCCAGTTATACTTCTTCTTCACCGGATCCTTCTCAATCTTAGGCAAATTAGCGAAACCAAACCCCATCGACTGACCGCCAAACTTCTTAGGTCGATTATCAATAAACAGCGACGACGCAGTCAGTGTCAGCGTAAATGCCAGTGGAGTATCACCAAACTGAGCCAATTCGTCTTCGTCATCATCATCGTCATCAGAACCGTCATTGGAGTCGTCTTCGTCCCACTCTTTCACTTCTCTCGTCTCGTAAAGGATATCTCTAGTCTTATCACTGGCACGGCCCTGGCGCTCTAATTCAAGTGCCTCAGCAAACTGTTGTCGTTTAGTCTGCTTACCAAGCCCTAGCAGTTTCACCTGGACAAGTTTCAGAGTGTCCACTTTCGTCTGGGCCAATTTTTCAAGCAACACTTTCTTCTCATCGCGTTTAAGCTGGTGGTCGATGTATTTCTCCATTCTCTTCCGCTTCTGACGGCTCATTTTCAGTTCCGGCTGGTCGGCATTTAGCTGTTCTTCCAACTTCCGTTTGCGTTCGGCTTTCTCCTCTTTCAGCATCGGCTGGAGCACCTCGACATTAGGGTTAGCTTCCGGTTCTTGGATCTCTTCAGCACCGTCCTCGGTGCCGTCCTCAAGATGGCGATAGAACTGTTGCTGTCGCGCCTTCTTTAACGCCGCAGTCTTGGCAAGGAAACCTCGGCGAGCCTTTTCATTGTGCCGTTTTCGGTAGGTCCCCATAGTATATGGCTGAGAGGTAGGGATGCGTCTTGGTAACCGATAGTGCGATGCCGTCACGTGACATCAACTATAAAATGAAAAAGATCATAATGATGTAAACTGATCTAGGGGAATCGGAATATCACACGTATTAGTCGTCATTGATTGTTTACACGTAGTGTCCTAATTTTTCAATTTTATGATTTTTGCTTACGTAAGCGGTCGACGTCGATTTGTCTCAGTGGTACTATCCCCGAAATCAAAACTAAACTCAACGGCGTGCGTGACGTCGCTTACCCCACAATTCGGGCAAAAGCATTGCCACCGTAAACACAGCCATTTGCTCAACAAAATCAAACCCTTGACCTTCACGTTTAACAATACCCAGCCTGACTCATAGTCATTTTCACGTGAGCAGGACTCGTCCGTGAGTCAAATTTAGATTACGCCGCAAAACCGTCGACTCGCACCGCAGGTCCGAGACACCTACACGTACCTCAACTCCAGACGATTATCCCCGCCATGGGCACCCCCGACCTCTACAGCCATCGTGAGTACCATACACAGACTGTGTACAATCTAAGGGCATGTTACTAACCTATTCTTAGTCATCCATGTGTCGCTTACGCTTAATTCGCTGACGCTCTACTCGTACGAAAACCCCCACTTGGTCCAGCTCCTCAATAACCTCCACTGTCTGGAGATCATCAGCCAGGAGCTCGGAGTGATCAATGCGCTGAAGACGTTGGTGGGGCTGATTCCGGTGCTGCTGACTCCCGGAGCTTATCCTTCCAAATTAGTACTTTATTTCATGAAACGCACCCAAACCCTGGCCGACGGCCTGCAAACCGATTTGATCACGATGGTGGTGATTGCCCACGCTCAGGTGAACCGAGCTTTGGTGCTTACGGTGATGAAACGCATCATCGAGGCGTACCTAGACTTCCGAAAACAGGGGCGAGATTCGAAGCGCCAGCTCGGCGAATTCAAGGTGGCGATGAACGCCATCATCAAGAGAGAGGAACAGACTTATGACCTGAATCACCAGTTATTCCTGTACGGCGCCACCAATGACGACGGCGCCAATATCACCCCTAACCAGCTTGTATTGGCTAATGAGGAAGTCAACGAAGTGCGTGAGCTCATGTTGGACAATATCAACAAGATATTGGACCGTGGTGAACGCATCGACTCGTTGGTCGACCAGACGGCGCAGTTGCTGACGCTGCTGGTGGTGTTCTACAAGAAGGCGCAGCAGATTAAGCGCCACATGTGGACTCAACGAATGAAGTTCACGTTGATGGTGCTGGCAATTTTCGCCGTCATTGTTTATCTAGTCATTGGCGCCAACTGTGGCTACCCGTTATGGAACCAGTGCTTTGCCTAACAAAAGAAATATTCCTTCCTTGGGAAATCAAAATTGAAACTATGCATATAACGTTTAATACACTCACTCGTCGTCGCTGGTGTCGCTGTCGATGACCTCGGCGCTCCCGAGATCAGCCACCACCTCCACGTCGCTCGGTTTCACCTTCACTTCTTCCTCTTCTTCCTCTTCTTCTTCTTCATCATCGTCAATTTCCACCACTTCGTTGTCTTCTTCCTTTACCTCTTCATCCACTTCCATATCATCATCTTCGTCGTCATTAGCGTCAACATCGTCTTCGTCGTCGGTAGAGGCAGTTTCCCTGGCGACGGCTCCCAGTTCAGTCTTAATCTTCTTAGTTCCGTTCGCTTCAGTGTTAACTTCAGTAGTTTCAGTGGTCGCCTGCGGTGCCAGCACCGCTGATGGCGCACCCGCCTTCTTTTGACGCCGTTTCTCGTCCCACGCCGCCGTTCGGAATTCGATATCGGGGACAAATTGCAGTAACCCTGCCTTTTCGAGCCCTCTAAGGATATCGTCTTCAGAAACGTTTTTGCGGTCTTGCAGTTTCAGAATCTCTCGAGCTTGAAATAACAAGTGCAGCACAAACACGGTGGCACTGCGCTGGATCGCCGTCAACGAGTCCTTGGCCAACATCGCGTCTTCAGGCATCGCCAGCTTCGCGAGCTTTTGCACCGTCCCCTTAGGGAATAGGATCTCGTCAATCAGCGTCGGTTCCTGGCGCACGTGCGGCGGGTTCACCGCCTCGCCGTTCTTTCTCCACCCTTTGGGAGGCATCTTCGTGGGTTATTGGAATATAGGTTAGAGGACGCTGAACGATGGCAGGCGCGCGACTCGAAGACGCGAGCGCCGGTGCTAGCCAACGCGAATGGCGCTAACAATTATAACTATTGACTAGCACCGCTATACCCTATTACACACAGTTAGCAAATATTGGGTTAGCCATTGTAGTGAAATTTTCAAAGAGAATCAGCTTCATAGACCCTATTTTTCAAAGGAACTTTCTTAAATTAGAGAGTAATTGTATGAGTAGAACATACCAATTGGACATTGTGTATTTTCAGTCACAAGTACTGGCTCTAGTCCCAGTACATCTCCAATTGAATGATTCGTTAGTAGTTGTTTGTCGTCGTGGTCTCACCCCGCGATGGGCTCGGTGCACGTCAAGCGCCCCCGGCCGCATCAGTGGAGGGTTACGCCGGCGATGACGGCTGACTACTACGGCCTGTTGGCTGCGCCCAACATCGCCACGGTGGTGTACGCGGGGATGGCGTTTGCCCCCTGGTACGGGTCCCCCGCCTACTTCTCCCGCCACGACCATACCCGTCTTGGCTTCGGTGAAGGCGCCTCTCCATCGGCGCCAGCGCCAGCGCTACCGCAAACAGCGACGCCAACAGCGACGCCACCAGCGCCAAAAGCGACCGACCCTGATACCAATGTGTGGCTCGACCAGCTCTATGTGTGCCACTATTGCTTCCAATATACCAGCAAACTGGCATCGCTCGCCGCCCACTTAAGTCTATGCGATCATCGAGCCACTACTGAAGCTCTGGGAGGCCCTACAGTGGGACAAATGGTGTATTGGGACCAAAAGAAACAATTGATTGTGAGACGGGTCCGAGGCACCCATAACCCTTTATTCTGTCAAAATTTGGCTTTATTTGGTAAGCTATTTTTGGACGATAAACTGGTGTTCTATAACGTGGAATCATTCGATTTTTACGTCCTCTGGGGACCACCCACCACAGACAAAAACACTGACCATTTAGTCCCCCTTGGCTTCTTCTCAAAAGAAGTCCTTTCTTGGGATAATACGAATAATTTGGCATGTATCTGTGTGTTTCCTCCATTCCAGCGACGACGCCTTGGCTGGCTATTAATCGAGATTAGCTATGCTGTGGCTCGATGTACTCCCGGCCAGTTTTTGCTGGGACCTGAATTCCCATTACTGCCATTCGGCCGTGCGGCTTATATCCGCTTCTGGCTGATTAAACTCGCCCATTACCTTACCACAAAGTTAGGGGATGATGCCAGCGAGTTTGATTTGGATAGTATCGCTCGGGCCACTGGCTTCCGCATGGAAGACATTCTCTATACTTTAAGCCATATGAGAGTGCTTGAAACTATCGATAATGATGAGCTTGAGCTCCGTCTCGGTGCCGTGACGGAATACTGTACTACCAATAAGATTGATCCCACAATTGACGTCCATGTGTGGGACCCTGAGGCGTTCATGTTGACCTCTTAACATTACCCTCTTTATGACTAATGAAACAAAACTAAGAGTAATTAATTTCTACGAAAATTATCAAAACGATTGAACATCGTTAAAAGAATTTCATCGGTAACAAATCAATTTCCTATTAGATACTATTCATTTTCTTACTATACCTTACTCGATCGACGATGCCACACTCTAAAATATTTAAAGAAGGTTGTTGAAGAACGCTAAATTCTAATTGAATATGGAAGAACGTTTTAGTCGACTTGGATCACGAACTGTAATATTCTTTCGACTCAGTTCACTTGTACAAAATCGTAAGTTGTGTGTCTATTGACTAATGTTACATTCTAACCCCATATTTGCTAATATACACCACTAGCCGTCCGCCAGGGACCGACTAGCGCAATTGCAGAAACGCATCCAACAACACCAGCTGCGGCGCCTCCAGTTGCTTATTCTTTTCAAACACGTTCCAGAACCGCAACGTCTCGTCGCCAGCCCCGGTAACAATGGTCTCGCCGTCGGGTGAAAGCGAGAGGTAGAGCACCCGGTAGGTGTGGCCTGTAAGCTGGGCAAGCTGCTGCATCAGCGGGTACTTCCACACAATGATCTGGTTGCGCAGGTACCCGTGAGTCAGCACCAACTCGTTCAGGTTCTTCAGCCAGATCAAATTGCACACTTGCAGCCCTGTGTGGACGTCGTGGACGAGACTTCCTGTTAAGGTATTCCAGGTTTTGAGAGTCTTATCCGCAGTACCGCCTCCCGAAGCTAATACTCCTCGCTGGTGTGGCAGCCACGCGATCGCCTTCACCGCTGCCGTGTGGTCGGAGAACGTGTGTAATGGCTTTGGATTTAACCCGTCCCACACGTAAAGCTGGTTATCGTTACCTCCCAGCGCCAATTTATTCTCATCGACATTCCATTTAAGCCCACACACTTCCTGTTTGTGGCTTTCAAACCGGTTGACGAACGGGTTCGCTTCTCTCACATCACGATTCAAGATAGAGCGGTCTCTCAGACCCAGACTTAAAATATGTTCGTTCCACGCTAACAGCAGCACTCGTAGCAGGTGGCCCGCCATCGTTCTCACGCATTTAATCTTGGTGGCGTCCCAGATCTCCACTAACCCTTTGTTGGTGCCGATGGCGACGTGGGACCCCAGACCAATCCAGCTGATCAGAGTCACCTTGTCCCGCTTGGCCAAATTGCATAAACGTTCCACCAGCTGGGTAGCACTGTCCCAAAGATAAACCAGGTCTCCAAGCCCCACGGCAAGCACATCCTGCGACCCCCAGTCGACTAAATTAAGGTAGAAGTCGTCACAGAGCTCAGGAGCGTCTAATACACGGTAGGGCACTTTGCTAATTGTGCGAAGCTTCTTTTGCGGACTCAATAAGAGCCTCTGGGAGTCCAGTCTAACCGGCAGCAATGAGTAAAGTTCCTGCTGCAAATCGCGGCCATTCAGACGATTTTTCTTTGGCAGTGAGTAGGTAAACACGTTGGTCGTCTTTTTCGGCCGGCGAGGAGTCACCAGTTCCAGTTCCAGCTCCAGTGCCGGCGGTGTCTTCGCTCTATGGCTACTATGTAAGTTAGCCGTGGCCATAGGTACATTATCGCCAAAAAGCTCGGCTTTAAGCACCGTGGAGAAAGTGTGGTTGGCTTCCTGTTCTTTTCTCACCTCCATTTCGTTCTCATCATCCTCCATGGCGGCTTTAGCAACGATGTCCTGAGAGCTTAGGGAAAATGCCGCCTGGAGGTCTACCCCCATGCGGTTAGGGATATAGCGGTCACTATAGAGCTTTTGGCTCTGCAAATGGCGGCGGCGGGGCGATCCCAGCGTCATGGGGTTGTCGCTTATGGGTGGCGCGTTAGTGGCGCGGGTCTGCCGCAGAGCCTCTCGCGGAGTCTCAAACAGATGGTTGGGAAGTTCCGCCATTAACAGGCTATTCAGAATTGGTCAGTGAATTGCGTGAAGATGGAGGGTATTGATGGCAATAATTCCTGAGAGATAAAGGAGGAATGGTTCAGGAGGATGAAAGAGTAGGCGGGTCACGTGATGCGCGCCTTGACGAAAAAAGAATCTGGTGGAAGGCACTAGTGGAAACCACACCGTCTATCTCTAACATGAGGGAATTACAAGGTACGAGCATGGTTTGGTAGCAGTGCCTCCTCTTTCTTGCGGCCGTCTGGAATGTCTAAAATTGAAGGTTCATTCAATTGTCAGTGAAAGCTACAAAGTTTTTTTTGAACACATAAATTGTATATTTGAAGTATAGACAAAGGCAAAGGACTAGGCCGTCCCAATTTGGGTGCGTAGCAGTGGGGTACCAGGGGCATCGATACTAAAACCTCATCGCCTCAGATCCACGTCCAAACGGCAGAGACTTTATCACAGCAATTGCTAATCCCACCGAGCACTGGGATCGCCATAAACGATTTCACCAAGTGCTACCATAGAGCGCGGGTGCGGGGCCGTGGTAAAAGTTCTGTTTCCAGGAATGGACTAAGAAGGCAAGTGACCAATTCGCCTCCTTGAGTGTTGTTGTATTTCAACACCGGGATCGTCGTTGATGAAGTGTTAGCCGAGCAATTGAATTCACTGAAGGCCTGGTAATCACACCGCTGAGTGCACTAAAAAGGTTAGCTGTTGCCAATTGCCTTCAACCCTTCAAGGCAAAAATGAAGCATGAACAAACAAGATCAAAATATGAACTGAATGAAAATGGCAAAAAAAATAAGTGGTGGCGCCTGGTGATGGTAGCCGTCGCGGAAACCCATCCCCCCTCAAGGATGAGCCTCCAGCTAGTCACCACAGACGGTCACCACGAAGGTTGTCTTTTTTTTTTTTGGGATTTTCTGGATTTTTTTTGGAGTAATTGCTGAACAACCAGCTGGAGAACGAAACCCCAACTTCTCCCCAATTGCTTTCTCTTTAGAGCCCCGGGAGGAAACCCATTGGAAGGCAAAGGAGGAGAAGAAGGAGCTCGATGATCAGAAATAATCGTGGCCGATCCCCCCGTATTTATAGACCAAAATTTCGGTTGCGGTGGCTCCGGATCCCGGCAGGCTGGCTGAAGATCTTGGCTGCAAAACATTACGCAAAGCAGTGGTGGTCAGTCCACATGAAATTGGTAATAGATTACTAGAAAGAGGTCAATTGAGCTAAAGCACGACTATACTAGGTTATCTGACGGAATTGAAAACGATCCAACCAACCTTATCAATTACTTTACGTCGTAATTAACCGTTTCATTGAATTCTTCTTGCTATCGGTGACGGGTTTAGCCATTCACGGTGCTGGCTTTATTACGTGCGTTTTGTTATGTGGACACTTAGTCCCAATTAGGAAGTGCGGTTGATGATGCTGACCTCGATGAGGATAGGTCAATTAATTCCCAATTGAGCAAAGAAAAGTAAAGTAGAGCTAATGTGGAGTATCGTTATTGATAGAATGAATTTGGAATTGACTTTGTTGCTGTCAAATTCAGTTCTCGGGAAAAAATTTAGTGCTGCAGCCTCGGCGATGGCTAAACGTCGATTGGACGGCGTACGACGCACGTAAACCCAAACACCAGGCTGGCTACGTACAAGCAACGGCTTCGCTGTCACTTGAGCCGATGACGTAGTTCTGACAGGACCCCAACAAAAATCATATTGGACCGTCGCGAGCTAGCCATCGCATCACGGACCCCTAACTGCTATTAAACCGTAGTGGTTACATGACTCCCACAAACCGATTACAAATTCTGTTAATTTACTCTAAATAACTACTCCTTTAATGGCAAAAGTATTGCCATCTCCAGTTGCACTTTGCCTATTAGGTAGTCGTTAGCTTGCTCAAAGGAATCCTCTCTGCTCACAATAATCCTGCACTGCAGAAATCTTCTCGTATCCCTGACTGAAAAATTCTTCACGGTTGCTTTTTTTTTTAGTGACTCGGTTCGAGTCTTGTCAACGGCGCTCATTCGCTCACGCACCTCGCTTATCGCCTTACAGTCACAAGACACCTTCACCCTTGTGGCTCATCACCGTACAAAGCGCGATTACATTGGCCGCCTCCACCCTCGATCAGCAGGTGACATCATCGCCACGTACCCCTATTCATTAAGCCACCAATGACATCCCATCCCCAAACGAAATCTAACTCTGTCTCACCATATAATTTATCCTCTATATTCCTTTACCATTTTTCTTCCAGGGGGTGACGGATCGCCCCCCGCCTTACTATCGCTGTCAGATCGGCATCTTGCTTTTTTCCTTAGCACACGGCGTTGACTCGCGCGCGCTAGCGAAGTTTTTCTGTCCCGCCTTAAGCAATGAAAAATTTGGGTAGTGACAGATTGGAAGTCAAGCTCTTCCCCTCACCACGATCATAAGATTGTATTTGAAGTAGTGGGTGGATAATTGTGACGGTTTTGTTTCCCAATCCGACTTCCCCGTAAACTCTAAAGGCGAGCTTCCTATTGTTCTACAACTATTGCCAACGAGGCGCGGTTACCATAGCAATGAGGGATTTTCCACACGAATTCCCACCAAAAACCACCACTACCACCAAACAAACACCAACACTACCCACTTCTATCTCTAACTAACACCATGCTACAATTCAAACGTCGTCAAAGGCCCTACTTTCCCCTTTTTTTCACCACTGATTTACCCAAGTTTGCTCCGGTAGGGTTTGGCCCTAGCCGCCTGCAGGGCGCGCTGAGTGAAAAAAACTTTAAAAGGCGGCCGGTGGGCATCCCCGACGCTTTTCAGTCAAACCACCCATCCGTCCCACGAGAGCTGCCGCTTGAAGTTCCCCCATTGATAGTACTCACTAATCCAGTGAGTAGAGCCCGGAACTGTTAGACAAACCCTATTTGACCCCCGGAATGACCTTCGAGATGACCCCCGCCGGCCCCGTGGTCGACGGCGGCGTGCGCCACGTCCCCGAACCCCCCCGCGCCCCCAAGATGCTGATGGCGGCGCCNCCCCCCCACGCCCCCAAGATGCTGATGGCGGCGCCGGTGCCGGCGCCGGTGCCCCCGTCAGCCGTGGTCGCCTCCACCGCCGTCGCCAAAGCCCTCTACAAACAGATCCAGGTCGACCACGAGGTGTGCGACGCCGGCGACGAGGACTCGTTCTTTGTCTGCGACTTGGGCGAGATCCGGCGAGCGTTTGCCCAGTGGCAGCACCAGTTGCCGATGGTGAAACCCTACTATGCCGTCAAGTGCAACCCCCACTTCCAGGTGGTGAAACTTTTGGGCCAGCTCGGCGCCAACTTCGACTGCGCGCTGAAGGCGGAGATCGACGAGGTCTTAAGTCTCGGATTCTCCCCTGACCAGATCGTCTACGCCAACCCGTGCAAGACGAACTCGTTCATCCGCCACTCGCAGCAGGTAGGGGTGAAGTTGACCACCGTCGACAACACCACCGAGCTCCACAAGCTTGCGCGGTTCCACCCCAAATGTGGCGTGCTTGTCCGGTTAACTACCGACGACCTGGCCGCCCAGTGCCGCTTGCTGACCAAGTTTGGCTGCACTGTCGACGAAGCCATCGGCGACATCTTGCCTTTAGCTCGCCAGTTGGGGCTTAACGTGCGCGGGGTGGCGTTCCACGTGGGGCTGGGGGCGAAGGACTTCACCCTGATCAACACGGCGATGAAGGACCTGCGCCAGGTGATCGACGCCGCGGTGGCGATGGGGTTCCAGGTGGATACCCTCGACATCGGCGGCGGCTTTGAGAGAGCGACGTTTGCCGAGTCGCTGGCGATGGTGAGAGCCCTGCTTGACCAATACTTTGCTGGTAGTGATATCAACGTCATCGCCGAGCCTGGCCGGTTCATGGTGCTGGACGCGTTCACTTTAGCCGCCCACGTCATCGCCAAACGGCCCCACGAAGTGCCCATGGTGTACATCAACGACGGTGTATACGGGAACATGAACTGCATCCTCTTCGACCACCAGACCCCCGAGGCTCACGTGTTGGTGCACCGGTCGCAGTTTGTCTACGGCGACAGCGGCGTCGGCAGCTTCAAGTGTCTGATCTGGGGCCCCACCTGCGACGGGTTGGACTGTGTCAGCGGCGACGCCAGCCTCGGGTGGGACGTCGACGTCGGCGACTGGCTCTACTTCCCCCGGTTGGGCGCGTATACCTCGGCGGCGCTGACGGCGTTCAACGGGTTCTCTTCCACGACCAAAGTGGTGTTTGTCGACACCGCTTAAACCTATCAATTAGGCTACTTTAATATACTAATTTTTATAGAAAAGCTGTAGACACTGTGGTCGGTCTTACGATGACATCGGCAATGTAACGTTGCAATCGCGGCTCCCCTGTACGCATAATGAAGCTGCGAGCAGAGGAATCGATTTGAGCCTCGAGACTCTATAGATCTGAACAGGTGATACGATATCAATCATGATTAGTCATTGAATTTGCCTCAATCCATCAAACTGACTTCGTTCACATGCTGCTCTTCAATTGTAATCCGCTAGACGGGGCGTCATTCAATGGCCGCAAGGGCTGCAAACGAGCACCTGCGTCACTATTGTCTCCCGCCAACACCTGGAATATTTATCCAAATTGCACAACGAATCAGTATGATGTCGCCCATAAACAATATCTGTGATTGTATTGTGCTGCTGGTTTCAATTGGTCGACCAAGTGATAGAAATGATTAGTTCGATCTGATAGAGTCTATAATCGCATTACATGTGTTACGAAAGTCTTTATCTTTTTGATCTACATCATGTCGAACTCCGTCTCTTCTACCAGTTGAAACGAAATTTAGTAAACTCTTAACAAATATAAAAGCACTTCGCCATCAGTCATGGCTCAACCACGTGGTGGTGGAGCACTGCCTTCACCTGAATGCCAAGAGACGAACCAGTTCCCCTTATTGCACAGCCGACGTTCCATGAGGGGTTGACACCTTTTACGGTGATAATTTGCGGTACTCGCAAAAACCCTTTCTCGAGATCGGCTATATGTGCCCACTTACAACTGAAGATGGCGAGTATAAATATATGTAGAGTTCACTAAAGATTTATTCCATCATTACAATGGTTAACTTCAAAAACATCTTCCTTTTGGCGACTTCGTTCACTGGTATCGCCACCGCCGCTGCCACCGCTACTGCCTTGACTGAGTCGAAAGACACTGCCATTGTCGATAACGGGGTGCAATTCAACACTGGCATTTTCAACGTCAGCAGCTCCAGTTGGCAAGTGTACAGTGCCTTGCCTTTGAATGTGGACAAGAGTTTGTACACTGAATGGGCTAGAGATGACCCCAGAGGGTATGTGGGGATGCTTGATGACGGATTTAAATACAGACTCCCCGAGAACAGAAGCGTTGTTCTTGAAGCCGTCCGCCGGGAAGACAATAAGTACGATGTCTACGTCAATGGTCGCGAAGGCACCATCGTTGGCTATTGTGAACCGCAAGAGTACCAAACTTTTGACAGCTACTTCTATTACATTGCCTCGTGCTATGTGTCGGAGTACCAGTTGAAGCTCGCTGGGATCGCGCCGTGTGACCCTAAATGTTGGAGTTACTGGGATTACTCGTACGCCCAACAACACCAGATCTACTCAGCATTCACTTCTACAGCCACCGATGGATTTTAGATTTATGGTATAGGTTAAGATTGACTCTGAAATGTATGTTCGCAAGAGTGCTAACTTATGTAGATTGAAGCAACATATTACACAATTTGAAAAACCAATCGCTTATTAGCATAGACGAGGAACTAACTGTACAAAGCGAATATGTTGTAAATTACGAGGAGGTGGGGTAAGAGGTTCACGTGATCGAAATTAGCTACGGTTAACAGTATATTCGACGTTAGAAGCAATTGACTTCAATATACTCGATTTATTAAAGAACAGTGGCAAATGAATTGATCAATTCGATCGATCTCATGATGTTAACCCTAATTCTCATTATCACATCACGCACAGCCAATTCTGCCAACAGATTTGTGCTGCGATGAGGCTTGGTCTCTAGTTTCCTCAATTTCTTCTCCCTCAAGTTGTGTATGATAAGAACCAGATTAGCATGACCACTGTCTCCCCCGTCCACGATTCAAGCATCATTGTAAGCCTAAGTGATCTATAAATAACCGGGCTTGGCAACGCCGCTTCAATTTTTCCGATCTTTTGGCGATGGAGGCTTTGCGTGTGCATGGAGGTTGGGTCCCCATACTCCCCCCCGGGAATGAGGGATTAATGTCGCCACGCTAAAGGACAATTGCGATGCAAGGCTCATACAACTGAGCCATCGATGGTTAGTGCTGTCAATTGATCTTGTTTTGGGAGTAATTGAAGTCGTGGAGTCAATAAATAAATCTGTCTATAATGCTTACATACTACTCCCAAGAGTCTTATCGATGGGTCTAGACCCCCCGCGCGCGCTATGTCAACAGCAGGGCTCGCAGCGCGCCAAAAGATGATCCCAGTGGGGCGCACGCGGTCTACGCCACGAACTGCCATTGACACCTAAGGCCCCCAGTCTAAGCCACGTAACTCACTTCCAATCATCGTGATTAATCATCTTTTGGGACTAGTCTCACCCACAAGGTAAATGAAGCATTGTTCTGTTTAGTATTTATCGATTACTGGTGCTTTGTCTCCCCTTTTTCCATTCTCCTTCTGCCTTACTCCCCGCTCTAGCTTCCTCCGGTCGCACGAGCCGCAGGCCTATCATTGGCACTGCGCGCGCGCTGGCGATAGCTATACCAGGCGCTCACCACTTTCTTCCTTCTCTCCCCACAACGCCATGACCTCGCGATCGGCGACGAGAAACACCGCCCAGATCAACGCCGCCCTCCTGGCGTTGCGGCTGAAGCAGCCCACGGGGAAGCTGTCTGAAAAAGACTTCTCCGTCTACGTCACCGACGACGGCTCCACCTTGAACACCACCGAGCGTGCGGTGACGCTGGTGCCGGCGCCGGCGGCGCGGATCCCCGAGGACCACGAGGTGTTTGACGAGGAAGGCCTCCCCCGCCACGCCTTCTTAAAGGACCATTTTTTCAATGAAGGCCGCCTCTCTCCCCAGCAGGTGCTTAAGATCCTCGCCATGGCCACCAAGTGCTTGCTGAAGGAGCCGACGCTTTTGGAGGTGCCGGCTCCCGTGACCATCTGTGGCGACATCCACGGCCAGTACTACGACTTAATGCGGCTATTTGACGTTGGCGGGTCGCCAGAACTGACCCCCTATCTCTTCTTGGGGGATTACGTCGACCGGGGGCTGTTTTCCATCGAGTGCTTATTGTACTTGTACTCCCTCAAATTGAACTTCCCCACGACGTTATGGATGCTTAGAGGTAACCACGAGTGCCGCCACTTGACGGAATACTTTACGTTTAAGTCGGAGTGCTTACACAAGTACTCAGAAGAGGTCTACGAGGCGGCGCTTAAATCGTTCAACGCGTTGCCGTTGACTGCAATCGTCCTCAATCTGAACAGAGAACGCCAATTCTTCTGTGTCCACGGGGGGTTGCTGCCTGACTTGAAGCTGTTGGACGATTTGATGAAGCTTGACCGGTTCCGGGAACCCCCCACCAGAGGGCTCATGTGCGACTTGTTATGGGCTGACCCTTGCGAGGATTACGATGAGGACGAAGGACTGCTGCTTTTCAGCCGTAATACTGTCAGAGGGTGTTCCTACGCGTTCACTTATAAGGCTCTGTGCCAGTTCTTAGAGCGTACGGGTCTCTTACTGATCATCAGAGCCCACGAAGCTCAGGACGCCGGCTACCGCATGTACAAACCGACGAAGACGATGCTGTTCCCGTCGTTGCTCACGATGTTCTCCGCTCCTAATTACTTGGACACTTATAACAATAAGGCCGCCGTGCTTAAATACGAGAACAACGTGATGAATATCCGCCAGTTTAACGCCCTGCCCCACCCGTACTGGTTGCCCAACTTCATGGACGTGTTCACGTGGTCGTTACCGTTTGTGGGTGAGAAGATTACCGATATGATGGTGCTGATTTTGAACATTTGCACCGAGGAAGAACTCGACGAAGATACGCCATTACACGAAGACCGCATCACTACCGATACTCCCGCGGCTACCGAAGCAGCGTCAGCAGGCTTGGCTTCGACTACGGCGTCGTCCGCCGCCGAGCTGGAGGCAGAAATGGAACACAAGCGCACCGTGTTGCGCAACAAGGTGTTGGCGATTGGCCGCATGCTGAGAATGTACAAGATCTTGCGGGAAGAACTGGAACAGGTGGCCCACCTCAAGGAGTTGAACCGGGGCCAGTTGCCCAAGGGGTCGTTGATAAACGGGCTGGAAGGGTTGCGCCACCAGATCTCGCTGTTTGCCGACGCCCGCCAGGCCGACTTGCGCAACGAGGCGTTGCCGCCGCTGGTCGAGGAACAGCGACGGCGCGAGGAGGCCCGGCTGGTCCAGATGCAAGAGCAGTTGGAAAACGACGAGCACGACTCGAAGGAGTTGCGCCTGTTGGTGAGACGGTTGTCGCAAAAGTAGTCCCACGGAACCATTGCATTTTTGTCATTTTGGGGTTACTTTTTTCTATGTTTATGAATCACAGGTCATTTAGCTCGTGTAGGCAATTTTTACGTTTACTTTCATCAGTTGGCACTGCTTAGCTTTTGATCATATTGAAGTCTTGTTCTTGCAACTCTATTAAAAGTAAACTCGCTTTAGTTTTATATTCTTTTGCAAATGCTTCACCGATGTAAGCAAATTAGAACAGAGTTCTATTCAAGAGTCATTTTCAGACTCAGTTTGACCTTTCAATCACCTTCGCAGTTAGAAATCCATGTTTCCAAGCTATGTAAATTGTTCGCCAAGATATGTATTTGAAACAATGAAAATTACTGAATTGCTAGAATATTCGTAATAAACTACGTTGTCAGTAAATTGTCATGAACTCATTGTTTTAGTGTCGTGGGTGCCCCCGTGGGTCTCGGCGGGGTCCGGTGTCAACAGGCAATTCCGCGTGCGATGACACACCCTCCCCATATTTTGGCGTGCCCCGCCCCCATAGTTTGACCGCGGCGCTCGAGTAAGTGTATGTCTCGGGTGGTCCACGAGTTCCCCGACCCCGACCTGAGGGTGCTGTTTGACGATTACCAGCGTCAGGCCCCCGCCCATTTCTATCGTCCTGATGACGACGCCATTCTTTTTGACCACTTTCCCGATGTAACGGTGGCGCTTTCACCTACCTTAAACAGTCAAAGTGAAGCTAACCGATCACTACAGAGTGCCATGAAGTCGAATCCTCGTTCCGCCGACGTATTTGTGCTTAATCACGGTATTACCATCTGGTTTGGAGACATGGGGGTAGAAATCAACTATACCGCCATGGGATTCAGTGGATTGACTGAACTGGGAGTTTTGGTGATACAGGCAGAGCTGGTATCATCACCAAACGGGGCTCTGGAGCCCGTAATGTGGAACTTAAGTGGTAATGACGTTGAGAGGTTATACCACGCTATCGTTCGCTGCTGCCAGCTAGTGGCTACGGAAACCACCGACGACGACCAAGAACTGCTGGGCAGTGGTCCCGGGTGGGCAGTCGAAGGCGACTGGCTGTTTTCCAGTGGCGTGGCCGACGATTTGGACGCTACCACTACAATGAACGATGGCGACGATGCCGCCATGAGTGTCGATGTTGGCTACGCTCTGACTGTTGGGACGAAGCGTCTGATGCGGGAGGAGTTGTCTACTAAGCGATCCAAGACCCAGTGATTCTGTTATAGAGTGATCGTAGATGATATATAGAGTATAGAAATTGATCGCGCTAATTTGATAATAGAACCAGTTCTAGAATCATAGATCAATGAAATAGGCATCTTTAACCTCCGACATCTTATGCTTCTTATAGCAATAGTGGCACTTGAACATATCGACACCCTTCTTCAGTAATTGCCACACTGAATCCTTTAACGCCACGTGCTGGCAGTGATCCAAAACCACCACGGGGTTATCGTGAGGTTGACCATTACCTCCTGCAGCAGCGCTTTCCCCAGTGATCGGTATGAGCTGCTCCTTGGAGATGGGACAGATGAATATGGGGTGGTATCGCCAGAGGAAGCGGGGAGCATCGGAAAGCTGGAACGGAAGGTCGTAAGTATAGGCAGCCACCGTCTCTCCCTTCAGGTTAGTGACAAACTGCGATGAGTCCGGTTCCAGCGGCGTCTTGCCAAGCTTAGTCTGGATCTGGTTATATTTGTAAAACAGCGGCATGTAGACAAACCCAGCAAGCACTGCTTGGAAAAGCAGCGAGTCATCCGAGAGACCAAGCTGTTCACAAAACTCCAGCATAAACTCGTGGGCTAGATTAACAAACACTTCTTCGTAGTCGTGAACTTGTTGAAACCGGTCAAGCAAATCGACGACAAACGTCAGTTCTGGCGACAGATTCAGCAGAAGCCGCACCAAGTGAGATTTGTGGAGATAGGCAAAGAAGTTGGTGGCGTGTTCCCGTTGGTATACGAGTAAAGGCGCCAACATTGCGATCTCATGGAAATACCGCTTAGAGTAGTGAGGGAAATGTCGTTGAGCGTAGGCAGACGCCTCGGCAGCGTTGGCCATCGCCAGTTTGTCTGGTTGGTTGAGTAAAAGCACGTATTGAAGTACGTGGAACTTGAATCCGATACACCACGAGCGATCAGAATTCAGAGAGTATTGAGCGAACCAATCAAGCGCCAGCGCAAGATTGTGATGCTTAGTAATGCTGTCAAGGATATGCTTCAAATCACGGAAACGGGCGAGGGCTTCGTCGTTCACAGGGCCACCACCACCGTCAACTACTTCATCCAATAAATCCTGAACCACTTCACAGTGGCCGTTTTTAAGCAAGTGAAGCACGATTGCTTTGGTCAATTCAAGCTTATTTTCATAGTGGAGTTTCTCTGGAGCCAGCGGTACGAGCAGCAGTTTTGGTGGCGGCTGCGGGTGGTTCGCCATGGGCAATTTGTAGATATAAGCGTCATCAACGTCAGCTTTGAACTTGGGATTGCTCACCACATTCTTATTAAACCGGTTAATTGCTGGATTGTATCGTTTAAGTCCCTGGATACTCAGCTTGTACCATTTGGAGGTGGCGGGGGTAAGATCAGGGGTCGCGGTGGCGTCGGCCTCGAGGACGCTTTCCCAGTGGCGGAGCTCGGCCAAAAGGTCTTCCAGCTCCTGGTAGAGTGATTCGAGGGAGTGCAGTGCCTTGTCGTAGGCATTGATCTCCAGGGTGAGCGTTTCAAGGTGGCTCATGGTGGCGTCCCCGTGACCAGTGTGGGGCTAAGTGCGATAAGCTTGAGGTCGATTAGAGTGACGCCTATACAATGAGGGGAACAATACACGACTTGGGAGATAATAGAGGATTAATGATAGAGTAGATGACCAAAATCAGATGTGTTGGGATCGATTTGAGAGAGGATTGTTTCGGAGGATTTTCTCCCACAACTTGTTAGAGTCGAAGTAACTGCTCCAGTGCGTAGGGGGCGCTTATCAGTAGTGATCTAATGAATGCTAATGCCACACAAATTGATATGTATCAGCTATGACTTTGAAGGCTACATTTTGAAAATCAATCTTTTAGGGCTCCTAAAATATGGTTTTAAATTGAGCTATAAGTCAGAGGTAATGAAGTGGTGATCATCAACGTCTCATTATTATAAACAGAAGTGCATGACTCAACTAGTCTTTGTTGAGAAGGCAACACTCGACTGGTTTGTCCATTTAGTAACTGATATTTCTCTTTCACTTTTGAATTATTCACTTCAAGGTATAGCTGGAAGAGTTAAGCTAGTGAGGATGCAATTGTGCTGGTCTTTATGACCATCCCTAGACCAAATATTGCCTTGTCAGCAAAGTAAGATTACCCAGCATCAAGATAACCATCAGGTATGACAAGAACAAGTACCCCATCGCACACCCATTACGGAGCAATCAAAGCTTAACCACTGCTGAAACGCGTCCGTCGCCAAAGAGTATGAAGATTACAACGTCACCAATGTCATCTGAGCATCACTGTTTGCTTAGACACGTCTTTTTTATCTTAATTCGTCCCGTTTTTCGTTTGTATCGTTAGACTCATCACAACTCCAAGTAGTCGGCTTCAACCAACAAATCAAGCGTCAAATGGGTTGGGATATGAAACTCGGGAACGTCACCGGCATCGACATCCTTATACTTATAGTGGTAGTACATGTAGTTGACGATACACTCCAACACGTCCCACTCCATGTCCAACTCCACTCTCCCCGTGTGCCCTTCTTCAAACCCTTGAGCCAGTCTAATCACGGGCGAGATCTGTGCCACCTCCTTAAGCACCACGTACTTGTTCCCATTCAGCGCCACAAGACTGATATACTCCAGCATGTTTGATATCAGGTTGCTTTGTAGTGTTGAGGCTTCACCAATAGTGGTATCAGTGCGACTACACTATGACGGTGGCCGGGCTGTGGCAGCGGTTGCTGGACGTGTACTACACGTTGGAGCAGTGTTACGACACCATGGCGTGGCTGGTGGAGCTGGATTTGCCTGGTTGTTACAGGATGGCGCTGCTGCCGGAGGCGGTGGCGGTGGCGCTGAAGTACGGCACCTACGTGTCGGTGATCGACGTCTACGGCCACCTGGGCGTCAAATTGACCCTGGTGGTGTATAACCTGACTCCCCTGAGCCATGTGGTGGCGTTTCTGTTGCACCACGACCACTTGGTGGTGGTTTTAAGCTCGGGGAGGTGGCGCTACTATACCGACTTCCACGGCCATTTCAACGAGTACGACTTAGTCAATTCTCGAACCACGCTTACCAGTGACTATATCATTTCAGAAACTAATGAATCAGAGGCGTATATTACCAATTTGGAGAACGGAAGCCACGAACCCGTGGTGGGTGTGTCTAACGCCGCCGTATGGCACGATTGGCTCGTGGTGACGATGGCAGCGGGGATCACGGTGGTACCGCTCCCCACTACTCCGACAAATATGGGAGACCTTCGTCTGTACTGGCTTCGTTTCCCTACTCGCAACCTTGTCCTGTTTACTGGACACGAACACTCAATCTACGCTGCCGTGGGGAAACTGGTAGCTCGAATTGACGTTAATATTGCTGATAACAGCTACGATGTGGTTGATTTTGGCGTTACTGAAGGTCCCTATACGGAAATTGCCGTGAGTCCTAATGGCAATTTGGTGGCGTTATACAGTCGCCAACAGGCGACAGTGCTGGTGGTCAATCACCTGTTTTCTCAAGTACTTCTACAGTATACAGTGGCGGGCGATCATGCGCTGGTATCGCAGATGGCGTGGGTGGGTAATGATGCTCTTGCTTTAGCAATGCGTGATGAAGTGAGAGTGGTGGGACCGCTGCAGCTGCACTTGTCGTTCTTTTACGATACTGTTGACGATGACTTTGACCTTACCAATCTTTTAAATGATCCTACGCTGGCGGATGTCGCGCCCGTGGCCCCCATCGTCCCCCGTTTAGCCACTACTGGTGATGGCGCTTACGTGTACACCTCAGCACAGCTCCAATTCCTTTCTCGTGTAGGTCAACCGATGCTTGACTTATTTGAAGTGGGGCTGTCTCACCCGGGAGCCATTCTACTTGATGGTTTAGAGAAACGTGCCGTTCACCCACTGAAAGCGGATATCAACATTCAGCTTCTTAAACTGGACCCAGGAGCTTTGGTCAAAGCGATTAGAGTGTGTCTTGAAGCAGCTCTAGCTCTGTTTAACGTTGGTCTACAAAAGAAACTTCTCCGAGCCGCTACTTTTGGCAAAATGTATCTCGATCTCGACGACAAGTTTGACTCTGATGAGTACTGCGACGTGGTCAATACTCTTAAGGTTCTCAACCAACTTCGTGCCTCTGACGTTGGCGTGTTCGTCACCTACCTTCAAGCCCAGCAGGACTGGCTCCAGGTGGTGAAGTCGTTGTTATTGCGTGATAAGTATGGAGTGGCACTTCGTGCTTCCGAGCTTATCCCTCACCTCAAATCTTACCGACTGATGATTTACGTTTACTGGTGCTGTGCTAAGATTATGGGATCACCGACTAAATCAGATGATGAGCTTTACCAAGCAATCAAACTGAGACTCGCCGAAGTGTCAACCAATGTCGATGTGGCGGCGATCATCGATACCGCGCATAATGAAGGCCGGCCGCAATTGTGCAAGCAGGTGATTGCGCTTGAACCGCTTATGTCTCGCCGGATCTCGGCCTACCTTCGTTACGATGAAACTGAACACGCGCTTGTAGTGGCGTTGGCCAGTGGTCAAGTGGATATGGCTCAGCTTGTGCTTGTCCATTTGCAGGAAACCTTAGCACCTCTGCGATTTTACAAAGTGCTTGGCCAAACGGAATCATCGCAAACGGTGGAACCGCCGAAAATTTTGGCCAAAGTGCTGGGTGAATTGATTGGTAACTTTTGGGTCAACACCGTGGCAAAAGATAACTCAGGCGATCTTGAGCAATACTACCAGCAACACGATGACTTTAAACAACTAGCCAAACTTCGGTACCAGGCTCGTACCAAAGACTATGATGGCACCAAGTCTGCTTTACGCCAACTCCAGCAAACGCTGCGCCACCTGAAGGCAGTGTTCCAAAGACAAATTGATTTGCTCGATTGCAAACTGCACTTGTGCTCGGTATTCAACACCAACGAGTTTTTGGACAATCCTGACGAGACGCTCGTTGACGTGTTAGTTCGTCTTATCAAAATGAACCAACTCAAACAGGCGCAAAAGGTGGTGAAGCAGTTCAAAATGGCTACCGAGAAGTTCCACCACTTGGTACTCCGCACTTACACCGACACCAAGCAATGGGACCATCTCTACCAGTTTGCCCAAGGGGATAAGCTGCCGATAGGATGGAAGCCGTACATCGATGCTGGTTTAGCAAACCAGGCTCCTTCCAGCCACATCTCCGAGTACATTCGACGGTGGCAGGGCCGGCCCGAGGAAAAGATCGAGATGTATTTACGCAACCGCGACGTATCGGGAGCTGCGGATACTGCGTTTAGGGCCAAGGACGTGGCTAAACTCCGGGAGATGCTCCTGGAGTATCAATTGGACGAGCACCAACAACTCATCCAAGTGTACTTGCAAAAATTGAATGCCTAATAGACTAATATACATCAATCTCGATAACAGTTCGAACTTGGTGCACTTCCCCGTCTGTTTTGATTGTCTGAATGGTTACAGAGCAGTACCCAACCCTTCCCTTCGATCTGCTTCTCCATTTGTTAGGCCCATTACCTCGATTATCATGATATAGATTTCGAGAGAAGATGATCCGTACCATAAATCAGTTTCTTTGTCTGTGATTTAGAAGCAGGTGATGGAGTGGCGGTGGAGACGGTGGAGGTCTTGCGGCTTCGAAACCAGTATGTAGTGAGCACCATCACTAAATCAACGAACAAGCTAACCACGATATACAAACCTCTCAAGTTGACTTCTCAGTTGTACCCCTAATACAAGTCTAACATGCAACAGGTCCAATATCAACAGCTGGTCCGCAGTCACGATTGTATACGTGAGTACAGATTAACATACCCCAGATGACACATGCGATACTCTGCAAGTAAAGAAAGTTTAGTTTTTGAGGGCAACTGCTGGACTTATCGCATAGACTATAAGTTGGTCACTTGCTCCAATGATAACCAGCATTCCATCATGAGCATTTCACCTAGATCCTCCAGCGTCACTGTGGTTGATGATGATGACCTTCCTTCTTCTCCCAAGTATGAGGCACAAATCTTTATGCTTGGCCAGTACTTCCAGCACGGAAATTTGGCTGAAGCCGCTGAAATTGCTGGAGTTCCTGAAGTTATTGCCAAAATAGCTGCTCAAAGAGAAAAATCCCAAACTGATAAAATTCCCATGGAACACGCCGATAGAGAGGCGCTTAAGCGGATCCTTGCGTCGCTCGACGAAGATTCTGTCGACCCTATAGTCGTGGACTTCTTGAGGGCTAACTGTGAGCCTTGGACCCCTGCAAACATCTTTGAGTCTAGCTAGTTCATTTGACTATGTATCTATGAATAAATGAAAAATCCCAAAACCTATGACTATCATGTCCCATTTTTGTCGTTTGTAACACTCTACCTAAAAACCGCCAGCGGCTTTAGTCAAGTTTTATTTTTGCAATTTCAATCGGCCATTTTTAATGTGTCCACCATGATCGCCTTCAACCCCAGTAAGGAAGTCGGGCACATGTTTCGAGTCAAACACGCCAAGATCCGGATCATCAGCAAGCTCATGAAGGCCACCAAACACGTCGGATCCTGTGAACGTCATAACGATACCCAGAGGCTTCAGATTAATAGCATCGTCCATGACAAATTGCACTCTCTGTACCGGCGCTAAGCTATCGTAACGCTCACGTTTGGTGTCGAGGTTAAGGAGACGACGTTTTTGGAGCTGATCACCCGTCATCTCAAACGGGATTTCTGAATTGATAACCCCATCAGCGGTACCGGTATACCGGAGATTATTGGCTCTTTCAAGAGCACTAAGCTGTTTCAATTGAGCATTCGCTTCTCCCAAGTCAAGGCGGTTCAGCTCATGGTCTGGTCGAGTAGCTAACGGGACGGGGTCAACTTTACCATCAGCGTACGCAGTATATGCTCCCATAGCCTGAGCAAACCGCGAGTTGGCGAAATGCACCGTCATCGACTCTAATGAGTCCATTTCCGATACTTGTTCTTCGGGTACGACATTAATGACATCAGCGGAATTTTGAGGAAGACACCGCAGTATCAGCTGGATCACGGTCTTGGTAAGTCCCAGCGGTACTTGTTTGGCGCTGGTGACAAAAATATGGGCAGAATTGGTGGGGATGGCCAAGATGATGCCTCGAGCTCGAGACCGTACTCTCGTAGTGATAAACAACATAATTCTCACTAATGAAAGCGGTAATGCTGGGTGGCGACACAGATAGACGTGGACATCTTGATAGGGAGCAAGATCAATCGCTAATCGCTCGCAAAAGCTTGCCATATGAAGAGGCGCAACATGGGGCTTCCCCTCTCGATTGCGGACAGTATAGCACCTCCACCATAACTGGGTCTCGGCATCGACCACCATTTGACACTCTGCTTGCGCCATTTGTTTCATTGTGAGCCCCTCGGGGAATAGTGTTTTCTCGTGTCCTGAGTACCCCTTGAACTTTTCTGGTAGGCTAAGCCGCCATTTGTTGGCTATAAGCTCACGAGCCAGACCGTAATTAAGCTTGTCGAGGATGGCATCAGCATGGCGGCGATCGGGTAAGCGGTAGTCGTCAGCAAGCCTCATTTGTTGTCAAGATAGAGACGCGGTCGCGTCGATAGTATGGAGTAGGGTTTCTGGGTATGAGCCCGGGGACAACATCACTAGGTTTGTACCTTCTTTAAGTGAGATCAAGCTACTCCATGAAACCAGCATACAATCGATAATTCAGAAAATCCGAATATCACTTTTGATAGCTAATGATGGCATCAACCGGAATAGATCTCCAAAACCTTATAATTCATATTATATGGCCTAGCTCATCGCGGATGGTAGCGCGGGGGCATCGCGCACCATAACCTAGAGAGGCCTCCCCCAGTCGCATAGAAACCTCAGCCATGGCCGAATCATCCACGAACAAGGACGATGGCCTCGATCGCAAGACTCTCTTTGTGCGGCTGATCCCGTTTGAAGCTACTTCTGATGATTTGCAGGAGTACTTCTCCCAATTCTGTCCCGTGAAGCACGCAGTGGTCGTCAATGACGAGAACAAGAAACTGAGAGGTTTCGGGTTTGTGTCGTTCGTTGCTGAAGACGATACGTTGACGGCGCTTGTGGAAGCCAAGAAGACCAAGTTCCAGGACCGGTTCTTGCGGGTGGACATCGCTAAGCGTCGTGATCGTAAACGGGGAGAAGGCGAAGAACCTAAGCCTAAGGCGGCTCCGGTGGAAAAGAGAAAGGCGAGACTCATTGTGAGAAACTTACCGTGGTCGTGTAAGGACGGCTCTATTTTGAAGAAGATATTCTCCAAGTATGGGGCGGTGGCCGATGCCTATATCCCGAGAAAGAGTGGTGGTCAAATGTGTGGTTTCGGGTTTGTGGTGATGAAGAAACAGGCCGCGGCTAACAAGGCAGTCAAGGAAAGCAAGGGGCTTAAAATTGACGGTCGTGAAGTCGCCGTTGACATCGCCTTGGAGAAGTCTAAATGGGAATCTCGTACCGAAGAAGAAATCGCCGCTGATGAAGCTGAAGTCAATGAAGACGATGAGGACGATGAGGACAAGGATGATGAAGATGAAGACATGGAAGATGCTGAAGATAAAGCCAACTCTGATGATGACGATGACGATGAAGACGATGATGATGCATCTGACTCGGAATTCGATGACCTTAACAAAGTCGACCCCAACGCCGAAGAAGAAGAACTTAAACTTGATGATGATGATGACGAAGAAGAGGAAGAACCTGCTCCTCGTAAAAAGGCTAACCGTCAAGAACCGTTCACTATTTTCGTGCGGAATATCCCTTATGATGCTGATGAAGACACACTTAAAGAGCACTTTGAACGGTTCGGTGCCGTCAAATACGCTTTACCTGTAAGAGACCGAGTTACTGGTTTCGCTAAGGGGCTGGCGTTCGTGGCGTTTGTCCATAAGAACGCCTACGAGAAGTGTCTTGACGATGCCCCCTCGCAAGCGCTGACCTCTGTCTTAATCCCCGACGACGTGCTGAGCGACTACGTGTACCAGGGCCGCATTCTTCTGATCACGCTGGCAGTGGACCGCAGTCTGGCTCTGAGGCTTGAAGAACGTAATAGTCAGCGTCGACAAATGGAGATGGGCAAGGCGCCCAAGGAGAAGGATAAGCGGAACTTGTTTTTGCTTAACGAAGGGCGGATCACAGCCAACTCGGCGCTTGCCAAAGTGATCACTGCCGGTGACTTGGCGATCAGAGAACAGCTGTATAAGCTGAGAGTGCAACAACTCAATAAGAACCCGTCGCTCCACATGTCGTTGACTCGTCTTGCCATCCGTAACTTACCGCGACAGATGAACCTGAAGGGGCTTAAGGCGTTAGGGAGAAAAGCCGTGGTGCAGTTTGCCACTGAAGTTAAACAAGAGCTTAGACAGCCGCTTAATAAGGAAGAAGTCAACCGGTCAGTTAAACACAGATACGGTGAGAACGGTGATAAAGAGAAGGAAAAGGAAGCGGCTGAAGCTGAAGAAAAGGATAAGAAGCGTAAGACTAAGAATACCGGGGTGGTGAAGCAAGCCAAGGTGATTATGGAAGTTAAGGGCACCGGTGAACACGGTAGACTGAGAGGGTACGGTTTCGTTGAATTCAGAGACCACAAAGCAGCGCTTATGGGGCTCAGATGGCTCAATGCACATGAAGTCACCAAAGACGAAATCTTAGCTGGTTACGATGAAGAAGAACGTAAAGACATCCAAATCGACGGCAAGTCGCGTCGCTTGATTGTTGAGTTTGCCATTGAAAACTCGCAAGTGATCAAAAAGCGTCACGAGCGGTACCAGGCTCTGAGAGACCCTGAACGTAAACGTCGCCGTGAGGAGAAGCAGGAGGAAGAACAACTGCGGAAGAGACTGAAGCAGGATAAGCGTAAAGGCGGTAAGAAGGGTAACATGAACAAGGGGCCCAAACCGGCTAAAACCACTGAAAAGCCGGAGAAGGACCAGGCGCCCGACCACGTGAAGCGGATCATCGCTCAAAAGCGTCGCCAACGCAAGAATAAGTAGACACTAATTACAGGTTTGAGATATAGGGGGCTTTCAGAAGCTAGTCGTCACACATTAGGAATAGATACATATCCGGGAGTTTAAGTGTACAAAATGCGGTAGATCCAGATCGTTAC
>NW_022995092.1:12562-48042 GCF_008704595.1 Diutina rugosa | reverse complement strand
CTCCGTGGCTCCATGAACGGCCGCGCCGCAGAACTAAACTCCAAGGCAGCGTTGGCTGCCCAGTTCAACAGCTTCTACAACCTCATGACCAGCGACTCCGTCGACCAGGTCGGGTGCTACCGCATCGTCGAGGAGATCGGCGAGGGGGCGTTTGGCAAGGTCTACCTCGCCTCTCACATCATATTGGACACCAAGGTGGTGCTCAAATGCGGCAGAAAGGACGACCCCAACATCGTTCGTGAGATCTACTATCACAAACAGCTTAAACACCGCAACATCGTCAGTTTGTATGAGGTGATCAAAACCGAGAACCACATCTGGTTGGTGTTGGAATACTGTGCTGGCGGCGAGCTATTCTACCACATCTACGACCACAAACGGCTATCGGCCGACCACGCCCGCAGTCTCTTCTTCCAGATCGTGTTGGCGGTGAAATACGTCCACCTGCTAAACCTCAGCCACCGCGACCTCAAGTTGGAAAATATCCTCTTTGCTGACGTCAAGCGGACGAAAGTAAAGCTTAGTGACTTTGGCTTCGTCAGAGAGGTCCAGCCGCGCCAGCAATTGCAGACTATATGTGGCACTCTGGTGTATATGGCCCCCGAGATGGTTCAGGGCGCTAAGTATCTGGGGTTTGCCGTCGACATCTGGGCCTTGGGAATCATCCTTTATACGATGGTATATGGAGAACTCCCGTTTGACGATGATAACGATTTTGTCGTTAAGGAAAGAATTGTTAATTCCCACCCGCGGATATCGGAAGCAGTACCACCAGAAATCAATGAGTTGGTGGTTAAACTACTCAGCAAAGACCCTCAATTGCGACCCAACATCAACGAGATCCTCAATCTGCCGTTTTTAATCGACACCTACCTGGAATACACTGAGAAGGATTGCGGCGCCGTCGCCGATGCCGAGCTGATTATCCTGATCCACCAACACTACCACTACGCCAAAGCCCCCTTGCTGTCTAAGCTTGAACGTACCATCCTCAAACGGCTTAAAAAGCTCGGAGTCAACTTGGAACTGCTTGAAGCCAGCGTCTACAAAAACGAGATGAACCCTTTAACTGCATTCTACGAGTTACTATTGACTGAAGAACTTGCTAAGAAGAAACAGAAATACATGCGGGAGAAGAAACGCCGCTACTACGAAGCCCGCAAGCTGTTGCGCCGGTCGCTGCAGCGGGTGAAGCTGGTGCTCCTGCTATCGGACCAAGGGCTGATATCTCTGCAAACGGGGCTTTCGTTCCTCAATCTGAGACGGTCTACCGACATTTCTCGTCCTGACCCCCACCAAATGCTGCCCAAAAAGCCCGCTACCGCCATCACTACCCCGGAACTGGCCCTGATCATGCAGACGCTCGCCGACCCGCAACCGGTGATTTCCAGTAACGGACGCGAGGTACAATTTTCGGAAGTGAGTCCCGTCAATCTGACGCTGGGAGACTCGTCTCGCCGCAAGTATAGGGACGGTAAATTGCTCACTAAGCTCCAGTTCTGGAAAAAGCATAAACGGTCGACGGAATCGCTTGAAGGCGCCACTCTTAAGGAGAAACCCAGCTTAGACCAACTCACCATCCCCCTGCAAAACGGTAGCTACCCCGATGTCGTCGAACCCGTACCAGTTACCGCTGTCCCCGCCCCTTTATTGGATGACGCCAATGCCCTCGAACTCAACCAACAGCCACCAATCTCGGAGAAAAAGGATACGCCGCTGCCAATAAGAGCAGTGTCTCTGCAACCAGGGTCATCATCGCTGCAACGGCGACCGCGCCCGCTTCTGATCGTATCCCAGGTGTCTCAGCTCAGTAACTTATCCCATTTCAGCGCGATGACGGAATCAGAACTAGACATTTTGGACGAGCTGGAGCTGGACGACGACATCTCGTTTGACGACGGCATGTACGACCTGAGTCTCAATAACTCTCAAGACTTGAAAAGTCAAACTGGGAGTCTTAGAAACCGCAAAAAACGACCCGCCTACCCTCGCCGCCAAGTCAGCGACATCAGCGCCCGCCTGAAGTTGCTGCAGTTGCTGCTGAACTCGCTGGACGAGCTGGAGGTGCTGATGCCCGTGATCGCCCCCATTGATCCTCAGCCGCGGCCGACGCTGCCGGTGCCCCGTTCCAAGCGGTGGAAACTGCTGGTGTTTCTGATGGCTGGTGGGGTAGACCCAGTGGCCCTTGGTACCGGTTACCCCGGGGGTCCTGGGCCTATACCCAGCTCCAAAGACCGCAATCTGCCTCCCGTGGCGACGTTTAACCGGTTAAATCTTCGATTAAAGCGTCACGGGGGCGGCAACCGCGATGAGGTAGGACCCCCAGGCCACTTGCTGCTGCCTATGGACGAGAAACGCCCCTGGATGGCCACCAGTACCCCCTTCGACCTGTTGATCGAAGAAGAAGAAGAATAAGCATCCATTCACATACTATATCACACAAAATTAGTACTATACTGTAGAATCAATAAGGGAATGAACCAGCTGGGTTTGTCTTATGCTTCATTCACTACATATTTCTACTTCATTAATTAACTCAGGTCCAGTAAATCGGTTCAAGGCGGTGCTTGGCATGGATGGTTAGTCAAAGGTCAAATTTGAAAAGTTGAACACATTCGAGGAGAATGTCATTTCTGAGTGACTATAATTTCAAGGTCTAATAAGTTCAAGTATTTGCCTTACAATAGTCATAAAAACCAGACTTCAACAAACACGAAAAGATGACTACAATAAATCCACTTATCAATCAACTCTCGAGTAAATTCTCGTCAATTTCCATTTTGTTTTATTCAACGATGGCTGTTTTTGTTCACCCCACACGATCTCATTTTTCGCCTCACCAGGACTCAAGCGTTACGGTTATATCAAACACACCATGGAGGCATTGGCGGCGCCCGGGGTGTTCAATTTCCTTGCCCTGGCGATCGAGCTGCCACCGTCAGACCCCAGATTACGCAACACCATCGAGATTTTCAGTCTCGGCACCTTACTCCACTACCACCGCCACCGCGACCACTGTCTCGACCTCGACGCCACCCTCGCCGCCAAATTGCTCCAGCTCACCCTCATCAGCATCTCCAACGAGTGTGACGGCCTCAAAGTGCCTATTACTCAATTAGCAGAGCAGTACGGCATCCCCACCACCGTCGAGCTCGACCGCGCCATCATCTACATGGTCGACCACAAGTACGTTGACATGACTATTGCCGGCGATAGTCTTGTCATCGGGCCTGCTTTAGTGTACAGGGATCTGTATGACCCTGAAATCTATCAGCTACAGTTATTACTGGAGGAGGAGGTGGCGGCACGGCTGGTACCTTTAGCTAAGGACAACCTCCAGCACTGGTTCGACCACCAAGTCGCCCCTCTACGCCAGGAGTTTGTCGCCAGCAGCAAGAAGCGGAAACCAAGTCAATAACTAATATGATGTTTAATAAATATGTACACTAAGCCTTCCAGAGCTTGGCGATGAGCGGGGCCAACCCGCCGTCCTTCTTTTCCATCTCGTAGACCCCGTAGCCGGCAACACCGGTGCCGAACATCAAGAGGTACATGGCGGCGTTGTGCAACCCGCCGTAGACCCGCTTGGGGATGTAGTCAATGATGCACAGCTGGAAACCAGTGTAGCAGTGGAACAACAACAACGTGCACAACGAGGTGTCGACGATCGAGCAAGCGGGGTTGATGAACGGGTAGAGAGTCACGGGGACCAAACCAAGAGCGACAACTCTTTCAAAGGTCCAGTGGAGCGACCCGTGGGCCTTATCGGGGGGAGGGGGAACGTAGGCGTCGTTAGCGTCGCCAACAACCCCACCGGGCGGCTGGGGGATGGTGTTGATGCCGCGGGCAAGCACGGGGCGGTACACACGAGCGGGTCTGAGCGCAGTCTTCGCCAATCCAACGCGGAACATGGTGATCTGGAGTTGAATAGAGAGAGGTAGGGGGAGACGGTATTCGCTTTCGCGCAAACTAGCGACTTTTTTTGGCAGCTTACTTTGCGCGACCGCCATTGGCTGGGCTATGTGCAGGAAGTCCGGGGTCGATCATCATCACCGGGGTCGCTCACTGACAAACAAACCCAGTCGCAGTCAGAGACTGCCATTAAGCCAAAAGCCAGTTATGTGATGGTCATAATTGACGACTAAATGGTTTTTTTTTATATTAATTGTAGTACGTGGAAATTATGGTATATTTATATCGTGAGAGTCCCCGCATTCGGGGGAGACCGAACCACTAGCTATGTACAATTTATTTCGGCACTACCCGTGATAGCGGTGATCACCGATTGACGAGTCAAAGGTTTTTACGAGTCAATTAGTTAGTCGTCTTCGGGTTCAATTTCTTCGAGTTCGGGTAACGGCTGAGGCTGGCCAAACCGTTCCAGTAACGGTTTCTCAATGATTCCAAGGGGACCTTTTGACCAAATGATCCGTGACCACCGGTTTATAAAGTTTTCGTACCACCCTTTATCGTCAGTGTCAAACACTTCAAGCTGGTCTTTGGCCTGCTTGCACCGGTTGCGGGAGTGGGTATCTTTGAGGTTGGCGTACATGGCGTCGAGGTTGTTGAGCACTTGTACTAACAAGGGGGCCACTTCCGGCTCAGCGTTATGGTAGGGGAATAAGCCATTAACCACATCTTCACTCCACGCAATGGCATTCTTTTTGTAGCCTTTAGCCCACATGATCTCGGAGATGTGTGCCTTACATTCATTTATGAGGAGGACAAGGTTTTTGTTATCGCAGTCAAACGCAGGAAACAGCGCCTGCGTCTTGACGTGATTATCAATGTCATTCTTAATCTCTGTAAGCTTTTTCAAGTTGGCCATGTAGATGTTTAACGCCGTGTTCAAATGGTGTTTTCCTCCTTGTTTGGCTTGTGTAAACGCGATATCATTAAGACACGCCAATACTTCGTCAGTGACCTTAGAATCGCTCTGGATGCGGTACTGGTCGATGTCGATGCCGTCGTAGGTCTTAATCAACATATCCAAGTCACGATCAAGCACCCCTTGCTTATCTTCCGGTTTCGGTTCAAGCCGACTAAGTAAACGAGCACACTGCGATAGCCGTTCAGCATCACCTAACTTATAGAAGATAGTGTCGTTAGTGATCATTTGTTCCAATATGTGGATCAGCGCTTCCGGTTGGCCCTTAGCCAATAATGCTTTAGCGTAGCGAAGGACAATATCGACATAAAAATTGGCGAATTTGGCCAGTTTCTTATAAACAAGCACGTCCGATGATAAAATGGGGACGTCGTATTTGGTAGTAGGGTCAGTTTCATCATAGTGCCACTCAACACCATTTTCCTTAGCCAACTCAATCAAGAGCTTACGGTAGTGTTTCACCGCGTGGCGGGGGCTGTGGCACACGTCGTCCTTATTAATCGCTTTCACGGCTTCGACTTGATCATTGAACTTGAGCTCAAACGGAATCGGCTGGCGCTGGTCGGCGTCGTGGTACATCAAGTACAACAGGCCAAAGCACACGATGAGGCCCCCGATATAGGCGCCTCCAATAATATTGATAAACGGACCCCACCCTTTTATAGCCGCAGCCCCCAGGGCACTGAGCTTGATCCCCCTTCGAGGCGTGATAAATTGTGTAGGCCGCCCTAGTAGTCTCGGCGCCGCCCGTCTCCACATTGCTCACTGTTGGTCTCTATGAGAGTGCGCACTATCCTTGAACGGTGTACCTGCTCATGGTGTGTGACTCGGGTCCTTACGCGAGGACCCTGGCCCAGAGTCAATAAACAACACCTACCGTTGACATAAGCGAAACAGCAACCGCATCGAGCCAGTGAGGCGACCACCCCCCCTCCACCCCCCACACGTGATGAACGACTCCCTCGCCAAACGGACGACGGCGTCGTCACGCAGCTTCGACCCGGAGCTGTTGACGCTGCTGCTGGTGGCGGTGTCTCCAGCAGTGCCGAAACCGTCATGGCTCGTGTGGTTCGTCACCAACTGGCTTGTCACCGACCCCGAGCTCTACGAGCGGTATAACCTAGCCAAACGGAGCTACCAAACTAACCAAACGCGGTACATCTATATCTGTGGCGGTCGCTGGCGACTGGCGAAACAGAAACCGATAAACGTGGCGTGTGGCGTCCTTATCGTCGCCCCGGGAGTGCTATTCTTTATATTTGAGGCGCTGTGGATGTGGCACCATATTAATGCAGCGATACCATTCATATTCGCTTATCTCTGGTTGGCTACGTTGCTGTTTTTCCTTCGGCTGTCGATGCTGGACCCCGGAGCGTTCCCCAAAAATATCCACTTACCACAAACACCCTATGAAAAGAAAATCACGATCCCTGACGAGTACGAGAACATCATCAAGCTACCGTGGATCGATCGTACTAAGGGAGTCACGGTGAAGTACTGTCCTACGTGTAAAATATGGCGTCCTCCCAGAGTGAGCCATTGCGCTCTGTGTGACATTTGTGTGATAAACCACGACCACCACTGTGTGTTTTTGAACAATTGTGTTGGTAAACGTAATTACCGCTACTTCTTGTGGTTTCTATTGCTGGCAGTAGTCACTACCTTGTTTATGGCCATCATGCTGTTTGTCCATATTTTCTGGTACCTAATATCAGATAATGATACCCACACCATAAAATCGTTTGGTGGGAGTCTTTCAAAGTATCCGGTATCGTTTTTACTTGTGATTTATGGCATTTTGGCGCTGGGGTACCCTCTTTTACTCCTTGTGTTCCACCTATTTCTCACGGCGCAAAACCTCACCACACGAGAATACCTAAATTACGTCAGAGGAGACCATGATCCAGATTTCATCAACGTGTACAACACCAAAAACGTGCTTAGTAACTGGTACGACCACTGGATCCGCAGTCCTCGTGGCGTGAGCGTGTTGAGCTCGACCCATTTAATTAACCATACCCTTCTTGAAGAGAATATCGGGATATTCTCTGATCCATCCACCTGAAATAATGACATCCGTCCGATCTTTAATTTTTAATACCTCACCTTTAATGGATAATTAGCATTTCTGATTTTGGTAGACTTCGATGGCTTATGTGTACAGCCGTGCTCCCGTTATCTCTTGCATCATCACGGCACACACACGTCCTGACTACAAAACATTCACTTTAAAAACCGTGATATTTACATATCTTGCATCAGACTGTATGGTGGTTGTGTATGTCAAAGATTTACTGTCCTTTGAGTTTTATGACTCAAATATAATTTTCACTGAGTCACACTCATAAATTGCGGTGGAAAACCATCTGAATAGTTGACCGATTTCATCAGAAAAAAACAATCACAAAAAATTATCATCAATACACCAAGCTATACTCATTCAACCATGTCACTTTAATCTATTCAAAGTTTGTAATTTATCATCAATCCACCAGATTGTGGCCTCCGTTATCGGGGATCCGTGCGCGTTATAAGCCACTTTTTTCACCAATCACGACCCCACCCAATACTTATGCTTGCCCGTCGTTTGTTCTCCACTACCAGAGCACGGCTCGACACGCTTGTGTTTGTCGAGGCCGCCGGCGCCAAGATCACCCCGCTGTCGCTTTCGGCAATCACCGGCGCCCAGCAGATCGGCAAGCCGGTGACGGCGTTGGTCGCGGGCCCCGAAGGCCAGGCCGTCGCCGATACCGTGGCCAAGATCCCCGGGATCACTAAAGTGTTGGTGTCCCCCTCCGAGCAATACAACCACTATTTGGCTGAAGAAGTGGCTCCGTTGGTGCAGCTGGTGGTGGCCAAAGATGGCTTTACCCATGTGGTGACTCCCGCCAGCGCTGTGGGCAAGCTGTGGCTCCCCCGGTTAGCGGCGTTGCTTGACGTCCAACCGGTATCGGACGTGATCAAAGTGGAGCTGGAAGACACGTTCGTTCGCCCCATTTACGCCGGTAACGCCCTTGCCACCGTCAAGACGCTGGACTCGCCGGTATTGGCGTCGATCAGAGGCCTGGCGTTTGAACCCGCGGCCACTGAAGGTGGCTCAGCGGCTGTGGAAACTGTGGACGCGGCTGAACTGCAAAACCGTACTGAATTCGTTTCAGAGGATCTCGTTAAGCTGGAGCGTCCCGAATTAGGCTCTGCTACTAGAGTGGTTGCTGGTGGTAGAGGTCTCAAATCAAAGGAAACCTTCGACCAGTTGATGGAGCCGCTTGCCACTAAGCTTGGCGCCGCCATCGGCGCCCTGAGAGCCGCCGTCGACCTGGGCTTCTGCGACAACTCGTTGCAAGTGGGGCAAACGGGGAAGATCGTTGCTCCCGAATTGTACGTCGCCGTCGGTGTTTCCGGCGCCATCCAGCACTTGGCGGGGATGAAGGACGCCAAGACGATCGTCGCCATCAACAAGGACGCCGACGCGCCCATCTTCGGGGTGGCCGACTACGGGTTGGTGGCCGACTTGAACGAGGCCATCCCCGAGTTGACGGAAAAATTGTAATGTATATAACGGTATGAGAAATAGACTAGTTTGATAAACGTAAACAAGACGAGATATTTGGAGCATGGAAATGTACTTAGATCAATGCCAGTGCTTCCTACTGACTCTGACTACCAGAATTGATCTACATATTAGGTCTTAGTGATCACTGTATCCACATCCATCAACTGGCTTAGGCTTAGTTTTCATATTGAACACAAAGTCATGAATGTGTTTCCCACTTCTGGTTAGATAATGCTGCTATTAGCTAAGTGGCAGTACAACCCCATTCCCGCGGCCGTGGCATATTCTCTACCGTATAATTCTTCAAGCCCAGCCTTCTCCATCGCCTCTTTAATCAATATTGATACTATCAACACTAGCCACTACAGTTATATAATTATACTATAATTTACAACCTATCAAGTCTCAAATCAGCAAAAATCAATTACTTAACTCCAATTAACTCATCGATCTAATTTTCTTCCATATTTGCTTCCTCTGTTGGATAAACTGCTGGTCTCTCCCCATTTCGACTCGCGGCGGTGGTGGCTGCAGAGGGTGCGATTTTTGTGATCGCGTTGTTTACCTTTCCCAGAACCACCACCAAAACACGATGGAGGACGATGCCATCGGCATTATCCAGCGATATTTGGGGTCGGGACGCGGCCTCCTGGTGCTAGGCACCTCCAACCGCGCCAATAGTGGCGTCGTCGACCGCAAGCTGGCAGAAGCAGCGGCGTTTGCCATCCTCAGCCGCCCCATTTCGCCCTCATTTGACCCCCGACCGAGCCTATTAGCCGCCAGAGCGCTTTACCGAGTCAACTTACCCACTTCAAGTGGATTGCATGTTGTCAAAACCCACCAGGCGTTCGTTATCTCCCTCATTGACCACAAGCACTACCGCGCGGCTATAGATCATCTCCGGCTTATTAAGCGAGCCTTTTGCCAATGGTTTGGCTCAGATGCCACTACTAATGTGTCTGAAAATACTCCCTACCTGTCTCGTCACCGCCAGTGGGCAAAGATGGTGGTGGCATGGCACTTCCTTGTGCTTCAGATTGCCCTTAATTACGCCGCGCAAAACCCTACCATTGTCGCCAGTAACGCCGACGAGACGTGGACGGTGCTGGCCTACTCCAATTTGGCAACGTGGTTCTTGTCTAACTCACAGTTCAGCCAGTGGGTGGCCGCCGTGCCGGAGGCGCTGCCGAAGTACGCCGCTAATAAAGTAAAGCTCGCCAAAGGTATGGTCCATATCTTTACCCGCATTCTCAAACTGATTGACTCCACCCCGCTACGACTTGTTCGCAGTGCATTTGCTCTTATCTGTCTTCAATTAAGTGGTGGCTCCGATACCGATGTGGCTCCCTACATTTTAGTGGACGATACCTCGCTCAAACCATTTATTGACGATCTTCAGAGTAACCCTATCCTTTACCAACAAGTTACTAAACTATGTGAGCCTGATCAGTGCCTGAGTCTCATTATTGCATTGAAAGATGTTGTCACCAGCCCAACGCTAGAGGAAGTTGATCTGCTTGCACAAGTGCTTCAAGACCCGCCTGAGTACTGGATGAACAAGATAGAGGTGCTTGAACAGCTCTCGCGGTTCCAGTGGACCCCTCGTGACCCGGTACTGGTAAGAATGGCCACAGTATTAGCGCTGGCATTCACAAAAAAAGACAGTGTGCCAGAAATCACAAAAGAAGTAGTCTCAGTCATTGATGCCATCACCATTTGGATCAAGAACTCTGGTACTAAACACGCATACAACAACGAAATGCTCAAAATCCTCGCAAACTTGGCCGAGGCTACCACTCTGTCAGTATACTATCGTCGCCTTCGCAATTTCTCGAACTTGTCCACGCATATTTACCAAGTGACCAAATTGGATTCGGCGTTGAAGCAGGCGATATCGTTTGATAAGGCTTTAGCTAAACGCAGTGGTGAACCTAGTGATGTTGAGTTTCTTACTACGCGATTGACTCAAGTGTCTGCTATTTGCTCTCCACAGAGATTACTTGATGTTGTTCGGTTTGTGGTGGAGGGAAGTGCGTCTACTGTCCATCTTAGTCTGGAAGTGCTTCGACTGATTGCACAAGCCAGTGGACTTGATGATGCGGAAAAGTGGCACTTCGTTTCTCAGTTGAGCGCCGATAATCAGGCATTCTTACAGCAACACTTGGGAGTGACAGCGCCAAAGACCGACGGAATTAGTGGCCTTATCCTGCATTTGAGTCAAGAGTGGAATCAAGACAACTTCGATGAGCTTCTTCTTCAATTGACTCAGAACAACCCTCTGGAAGACATTTTGGTAAAGGCATGTTGTTGGCTCAAGTTTCAATGCCTTTATGGTTACATTGCCACTCTCTTGAAAGATACCACAAGTATACGCCAACAATTTGAGTTGGCCAACGCCTTACTCCATCTCCACCAAATCGACGACGCCGCCAACTTAATTAACCAGATAAGTGGAGGACTTCGGGCAGCACAGATTTCGGATATCTCGACGATTATCCAGTTCAACTGCCTCCAGCTCCACTTGATGATTCTCCAAGGTAACTACGCTGCCGCTCAAGAAAAGTACACCAAGGTATCTCGCATTCTCGAGTCTAAACTCAACGCTCGTCTGAACGATATCCGTACCCGTTACGGCTACATTATTCTCGTGGCTGAGCTTGACTACTGGGGCAGTCGCATCCAGTGCTTGGCCAACAACTACAGCGAAGCGTACCGGGGAGCTAAGGTCGCCATCAAGTTCATTCACACCGCCATTCGTGCTCCTGACGATGCCGTAAGCACCAGTCAACGCTGGCACGTTACCGCTTTACTTGGAGCACTGTTGAGCCTGGTGATGGAAATCCTTAAACACTTGGGCATCACCCGTGACTTGTTGTATTACCGCAAAGAGCTCGCCAAACTCACCGAGATCCAAACTCTACCCGTTCGTCAGTTTCTCTGGCTGGTTGAACTCATGCAATACGACTGTCTTCTTAAGGACTCGGCGGCATTTGAGCAGCGGTTGTCATTATTGGATAGCCTTATGGACAATGCTTTGGTAAGTAATGATGTGGTATGTCGCTATTTGCGCGTGAATATTACTCGAGTGCAACGTGGACAGCCAACTGATGGTTTGACGCCGCCAATTGCTAGCACGTTGCCCTTTTATTGCACTCTTGATATCCCCAATCTGGAATGGCTGTACTTACTTCTGCTCAGCGACCATAGTCACGCAGCTAACTCGGTGTGTACCACTACCTCACAACTATTTGCCCTGAAAGCTGATCTTCTAGAAGCCGTTAACGAGCTCAAAAAGCTTCCTGAATACTCGTCATTGGCGGAAACAGTTTTGGCTCTTCCCGGTGTTGGTGCCGATGGAGCGGCTCCTCGTTTGGATGAGACCACTCTCAACAACTTGGTGGCGTGCAAGAACGGCTTGCTTCGATTATTTCAGGATCATAAGGCAGTGGCGACGTTTAAGCTTAAAGAGGTAGTACGCATCATCAACCAGTGTCTGCTAGCGTTATCGGCAATCCTGTTGTTCAAAGAGGACTCTCAGCTTTTGAGCGACATGTACTACATTCAAGAGGTTGCCAATCTTGTTCCATTTGAGAATGACGAGCAATTGGACCACGCCGTCACGAAATCCTCAGGTCTTGGACCGGTGGCATTTGCGCCACCATCGCCAAAGAACTTCGAGTCGACTCGCCTCAACTTCACTCTTGATTTGAACATGCATTTACCCCTGTCGTGGCTGGTGGTAACCTTGGACATTTGCGACAGCACCGGCAGTTTAATCGTGTCGAGGTTCACCAAAGGCTCGGCACCATTTTTCGTGAGACTCTCGATGAGTCGTCCCACGTCCACCATGTCATTCAATCACGTTATGTCGGAGTTTAATCAAATCATTGCTGAATCGAATCTCAGCACTAAACTGCTGACAACCTCCAAAATCATTGACAAGCAGCAGCGTCGAAAATGGTGGGAGTTGCGCTATCTGCTTGACTACCGACTCAAAGAGGTATTGCAACGGGCTAATGAATGGTTTGCTGGGTTTAGTGGTCTCTTTTCCAATTACGCTGAAGACCAAGTGTATCGCCATTTCCGTGAAGACTTGATTCGGGTGTTCGAACGGCACCAGATGAAATGGACACTGGACCATGTGTTCCGCTTGTTCTACGGACTCGACGACTTACACCGTCCATTCATTGAGGATCTCGTATCGTTTGTGGTGGACCTGTTCATCTTCCATGGTCACCCCATTGACCACCGGAAGTTGCCTGCTAGTTTAACCAATTCAGTAATGAAGGTGTTGGAAAAGTATCTGGGTCTTAAAACCCCCGTCGCCAACCACCACGTGATTTTGGTGCCACTGGCTCGCGTTCAGTTGTTTCCGTGGGAAAGCATACCATGCTTGCAAGATAAGTCAGTGCTGCGAGTGCCTTGCTTAACGATGTTGATCAAGACATTGAAATCATATTCTGATCTCAGGCTTGACGACATCGAGCGGTGTGTGTATTTGATCAATCCCGCGGGTGACCTTAAGCGGACCGAAGAGTCGTTCGCTCATGCTTTTAAGCGTCAAGGTTGGACCGGCATTGTGGGAAGAAAACCCGAGGAAAACGAACTTGTGCCCCAAATATTCAATCTGGACTTGTTTGTGTACCTTGGCCATGGCAGTAGTGATCGCTATATCCCAACAGCGGCATTATATCAAGCATGCTTGACTGAAGGACACCGGCCACCGCCATTACTTTTAATTGGGTGCTCGCTGGGAGCCGTTACCGATAATGGTTTATTGGAACCCCACGGGGCTATCATGAATTGGTTGACGTGTGGCGCTCCTATGGTCTTGGCCAACTTGTGGGACGTCACCGATAAAGACATTGATCTGTTCAGTCAAAGTGTGTTCGACAAGTGGGGCTTGCTTCAAACCAATCCTCGTCGAGTAAACATCGCTGAAGCGGTCATGCAGAGTCGAACTCAATGCAATTTGCAATACTTGAATGGTTGTGCTCCAGTGGTGTATGGAGTGCCATTTAGTTTATAATCGAGAATTTTTTACAAAAAAAAATTTAATACGAAATTTAATACACTAATACTGCGAAAATGTACTGAACTATGTACATTACGAAATAAAAAGATTACCAAGAGTGTTAGCTGTGAGTAAAAGCCTTTTTGGATGGACTATGAGCGAAATATTGACTCATACTTAATAACACTAGTTTATCACAGTTTTCGTTACCCCCAACAGTGCTAACTTGTCCGAGTGGTTAAGGAGTTGGACTTGAAATCCAATGCTCTCTGAGTGCGTAGGTTCAAATCCTGCAGTTAGCGTTACTTTTTGATTTTTGTTCGCTCGCATGAATTAATTTCAATCGTGCGACTTTACGATCGTGAGCGGCGATTAACAGAAGTATCACTTCGAGAAAGTTCAAACTAATTTTTTTACATTTTGTGAAAATCAAGAATGCCGATGTTTGAACTGTAAAGGATTCATTTCCCATCAAGTTACGCCTGATTTGAATGTTTGATTTTGACAATTTTATCGGCTCATATATGTATTTGATGCGTACCTAAGTCCTTGTCTAAATCACGAGATATTAGAGACAAAGCCTATTGAAGGGACATGTCGTGCTTGGGTCTATCATACACTGTCTTCTTGGGGCCTATCTCTTTGTCTCAGCCTTTTCTCCCCTCATTTCACGACTATCCGGTATTTTACGACACCAATGATTATGCAAGCCACATGAGGTACCCAGCCTCAATAACCTTATCAACACCATCATAAATACCCACCGTCAAATAAATACGTAGAGCGTACTTTCTGGAGTCACAAAGAAGCATCTCGGCTGAGTGGCTTTGGGTGCTCTCAAAGGAACTACCAAATTTCTCTCCAGAGTGGAGAAAAAGAGCGGTTCTCGCGGCACAATGATCAAGTCCATTCCCTTTAGCGAGACCAGCACGTTTTGGGGAGTGAGCTGAGGGCTGTGGAGCTTAACTAATAGGTTAAACTTTTCGTTTTCGAGATCAGTGAAGCTTAATTGGTAATCGATCTGAGTAGGCTCATTCAGGTCAGAGTCTTCAGGATCAGGGTCAAGCAGAGTGTTGGCGGTGGATGTGGATGACGATGCTTTTGGGGTGGAGTTGGTGGAGCCGGAAGCGGGACTGGTGGTGACTTCTTCGATCAATGGTCGCGACAGGGGTTGAGGCACGAGGGGAGGTAACGAAGTACCGTCCATGTCGACGTCACCGTCAGCGTCTTGTACTTCATGCAAAAGGTTTAACGGTTCATTCTTCTGCAATTCTTCAAGTTTAGCTTGAGGCCCCTTAGCGAGTTCGTCGTCATTAATTTCTGTCTTGGTAAGCTCACCCTTTGAGAGCATTTTGGGGATGGTATAGTCACGATCGAGAGTGATATCGTTCGTGACTTCAATCGCTTCAAGACACCACTCAATGACGATCTTTTTGAGGTCAATAAATAGTTGGATCCACGTAAAACATGTCGAGTTAATACAGCAGTCAATTGCCGTCAGCGCCGACCCCTTTTTGTCGACAACCTCTTTAGGCAGCGATACGATGATAGGGATCTCCCATTCGTTGGTAACAATCTTGGGAAACACCGTTTCCGGGACGAATTCGGTATCCTGGGGTTTAGGCACTTGCGGGTCGTGGCACACGTTGACAAACAACTTGCGGCCCAATTGCTGGGCCTGGGGCAGCGCCACCACCCGCGTCTTGACGGTGAACCCCGGTTTTGGGTCGAGGATAGCCATGGTGGAATGTATACACCAACGTTGCTGCTTAGTGTGGGGAGGAGACCACTGGTGGGTACGGGGTGTTTGGGGGTTTTCACCGCTAAATTGCAAGGGGAAACAATTGAAATGGGGGTATACTCGACCAATTGAGGGGGGATTGGTTCAGGAAAACACGGCGCCGGCAGCCTAACAGGTATAGCACGATCCGGCTGGGGGTTTAGGAGGTCCTCATCGGAGTGCGAATCGGTGCGAGGTGAGGGGAACGGAGCGACGCCCCGGCGACCGTAGTAACCACAAAATGACGTCTTTCAGAGTTTAATCGAATCAATTGATTTTATAATAAATGTTTAAATTAAGTTGGTTTAGTTTTGAAGCATTTTGTTGATCAGTTTGTGGTGAGCTTAGGGGGTGTGGGGGCTAGTGGCTGATCAAAGCGTGACAGCAGTTGTGTAAAACGAGGGCAACCCTGGTTATGAGACGTCACCCTGTGGAAGCTAAATAATGTAGACGAAACTCTATATCGGAGTGTTTTGATGCACACTTACGAAAGTAGAATGCTGGGGCCAATGACCATAAAGGCGCCTGTCTACCCCGGATGGGTATTGGGGGGCCTGATTTAGATTGCTGCGAATCTTTCTACCTAAAGCTGTGAACTACCGTCAGATGATCTATATCACGTGACATGTCAACGCCGGGGCCAAAATATTTCAGATAAGCCCAACATCTTTCTAAACAACCGAATCCGCTCGTTGATGAACGTTCTCGTGTATGCCGGTCCCGGCACCACCTCCGAACTGGTGAAACATGCTGTGGATCTGTTGCGCCACCATCTCCTGCCCTACTACGCCGTGGTGACGGTACTGGAGGACGCGCTTGTCAACGACCCGTGGATGTATAAGACCGCGTGTCTCGTGGTCCCTGGCGGAGCTGATTTGCCCTATGTTAAGCTGTTGCTGGGAGTTGGTAACAAGAAGATCGATGACTACGTTCGCAAAGGCGGCAAGTACCTTGGTCTCTGTGCTGGCGGCTACTACGCCGCCAAACGGGTGGAATTTGAAGTGGGGACACCTTTGGAAGTATCGGGACCGCGAGACCTTAAGTTCTTCCCCGGGACGTGTCGTGGCGGCGCGTACCGAGGGTTTGAGTACGGTACTCACCGAGGCGCGAAAGTGGTCGAGCTCACGCTGGCGATTGGCGGCCTAGACCGTGTTTCCCAGTACTATAACGGGGGTGGGGTCTTTGTTGATGCCTCACGATACAGAAACGTCGAGATCTTGGCCCAGTACCCGCCGGATATCGAAGTTGAAGATGGCGATGGTTCGCGGGCGGCGGTTGTCCATTGTAAAGTGAACAAAGGCGATGTTATTTTAACTGGTACTCACCCTGAGTTCTCTCTGGCATGGCTAGAAGGAGTATTTGGAGCACAATTGACTCCCCATGAGAGAGACCGTAAAGTGTTTATGAAAGCAATGCTTGAGCGATTAGGGCTCAAAGTGAATGAAGATGTCGATGCTCAGCCACCTCAATTGACACCTATCTACGTTACTGGTCCTCAAGCTTCTCTGGTCCTCCAAACGATTGTGGCCAATTGTGATGTGTCTGCTGATGGTATCCACCAAGACGATACTAACCGGTTCCAGTTTTCTACTGCTCCCGTGTTGATGGAAGGCGATAGCCAGGAACTAGTCAACTTTGTGTTCCCCGAGGAATTGCCTAATGACCGTAGTACCCCGTACTTCTCGGTGCGTAAATTCCAAGCAGCACTTGACGAGCTTAGAGACGGGCAACAGCTCGATGTGGGCCTGGCCGTGGGCTACGGCGAAGTGGTGACGTCAACTAATACCCTTATGGACGGCAACCGCCAGTGGCTCAAGTACTTGCCCCATGGATTTACCCTCACTGCTACCGCTCAAGTTGCCGGTAGAGGCCGTGGTGGTAACGTGTGGATCAACCCTCGCGGGGTGATGGCTACTTCCGTGCTTTTCAAAGTGAGCGGTGATATCCCTAACATCCACAACCATATCGTTACCCTCCAGTACCTCTGTGGGCTTGCCCTTATTGAAGCCATATTAGGCTACGGCAACGGCTACGAGGACATGCCGGTGCGGCTCAAGTGGCCCAACGACATCTATATCCTTAAACCGCAACACTATAGTGATGTTAAGGACCGAGATGACGTCAGTTCTACTGTTGACGGCGACGACGAGAAGTGGGCGAAGTTACTGGGGGCAATCGTCAATTCCCAATACATTGATGGCACCTACAACTTGGTATGGGGTGCTGGGGTCAATGTCTCCAACGAGGCACCGACCACATCGTTGAATCAAGTGTTAGCTCAGCTTAACCGTCTTCGTCAACGCCAAGGACTTGCACCTTTAGCTCCTTATAATCACGAGATGCTCTTGGCTAAAGTGTTGTACACTGTCGATCAGTACTACAAAGTGTTTGCCACCCAGGGTCTCCGTCCGTTCCTCGACTTATACTATAAACGCTGGTTCCATCTGCAGCAGAGCGTACTGCTTGTGGTTGACGGCCAGTTCGTCAAAGTGGTGATTGAAGGGATTACTCCCGACTACGGGTGTCTCGTCGCCCGCGACGTCAACCTGGGCCACCGCTACGAGTTACAACCGGATGGCAACTCCTTTGACATCTTTAAAGGGTTGGTATATAAGAAAACCGTTTAGACGACACATATAATAGATATCATAGATTTTAATTTGACAGTTCTGATTCATTTCCATCATGATCGTACACAGGATTTATAAACCATGCGTGGCGGCCGTTTATACGAGCAATTAGTTATTTTAAAGTTTAAGTTCACATAGCATTGCATTCATACAGCTATATATCTCAGCCCACCTCATAGACACTTAAAGTTCAGCAAGCTCCACATCCACCGCGTTGGCTTCCAAGAACGCCATCATCGCCTCGACGTCACGGCCAATCTCGCGTTCCTTGATTTCCTCGATGAAAATCTGGAGAGCGAGTCTCCCCGACTCGGTCATGGGGCACTTGGCGTTGGCCTTGGCCATGATGAGCTCAGCCAACTTGGAGGCGCGGGCAGGTTCGAACCCAACGTGCTTACCGGCGGCGTCAGCACCCACCCCACCAATGATGTACTTGTAGAAGGTCAACAACTTCTTTTCGTCCATCTCGGTTACCTTGAACGGGTCCTTGGGGGCAGGAGCATCGCCAGCGGGGACAGCAGCAGTCACAGCTTCGGCGGGGATGGACGTGGTAGCACCAGCATTGACAACAGCGGCAGCGGCTTCGGCAGCGTCACCAGCGGCAGCAGGGGCATTATCAGTGGCGGTAACAGCAGCGTCACCAGTGCCAGTAGGGGCAGCGCCAGTAGGGGCACCAACAGTGGGGGCAGCAGCGCGGGCAGTGCTACACACAGAGCCAATGAAAGCACCGACAGAACCAATGTCGTCACCAACGGGACGAGTGGTAGCAGCGTCAACCGGGACAATACCACCAGGAGGGGCACTAAAGGCCGGGGTGTTGCCAGTGGCCCCGGCAGTACCGCCACCAGCAGCCACAGGAGTGACAGCAGCTTCACCAGGGGCAGCAGCCTGAGGAGTGGCGGCAGCAGCTTCAGCGGGGACAGCTGGGGGAGCGGTCGAGGGCTTAGTCGAAAGCTTAGCAGTCTTACCCATGATGGTGTAGAACTGGCTTACAGGGCACCTGCCACCTTATTTATAGTTGACGACGAGACGCCCTGGCCGGACACTTCAACCCCGCTTCTCCACCACTCAGACACTGGCAAAACACCACCCTTTTTTAGCTTTAACTTCACACCCCGTTGGCGGTTGCTCCTGGTAACAGCCGCGCGCGTCTCGTCCCATCGATATTGACAGACTCTGCCGAAACAAAAAGACCGGTATCCATTATCAATCGCCTCCCTCTAGCCAATTGCCATAGCGTGATATGGGTTATAGTTTGTAAAAAGAGCCCATATCATAATGATTCATGGACTCCCATCTCGATAACTTGAGGTTGGCTCACTCAACAGGGAGAAAAGATTTCACCCTGAATTTCCCTCAGCTGTAAATCTTGGCACATGGAGGTCACCACTGTCGGTTGCGATGTTGTGCCTCCCCTTGTCAACTCCAATTACCTTCAGCAGTAGCAGTTGCAGAAGCGGACCACGGCTGCCCATGACACCACGCCCCTGTATCTCCTGAATAATAACTCTGGCTTTCGTCACTGGCATTAAGGAAACTTCCGTAGGAACTTTCGTAAATGTAGCCGATTGGCGACGACGGCGGCTTAAGACGTATTTTAGTCTTCGAGGGTAAATTACCTCTGGAAATGCATGTCACCAACTAGTAATTGGACATGTAATAAGTAGACATCGTTAAAATTGCAATTTCAGACTCAGGTCATCCTGAATTTGGCTCTTTCTCTCAGCTGTTGGTGAGTGGTTTCTTGTAGTCTCTTGTGGTACGCGTGTGGTTCTCGCGCTTGTTTGTCCCCAGAGGCGTCACGTGCGCGGATCTCGGAGTTGGGTTCCACACCCGAGATAGTAGCCCTTATATATGGTTTGCAACTGGTTCGGCCCAATAGCGAGATATCATGGCCAAATTAGTCTTTAGTCATTAAACATGAGGGTGAACTAAAAAGCCCTTGAGCAACAAGTATGTTTTAGAATGTATGGCATTTCGTTTCATTAGGTCGACCATTAGGTTAGCTAAATGTCAGCTGAAGTGACGTGAAATTTCCGTCTGGTGTCGGAAATTTTTGTGTCTGAGTATAGTATAATCGCTAACCTTAACTGGAGCTCGAATATTCACTATCGCTATTCCCAGGCCTATCCCGTTTAAGGTGATTTACCGCAGCTGTACGCAAATACCCTGGGGTACACCATTTACGAATGCACAAAGAGCACGCAGGCAGCGATAAACCATCGGGGTAAACGAGTTACTTCTCCCCAATACGTGTGATCTCAACAAATTCCACCAGTTGCCAGCAGCTCACTAGCGCTACCCCTCAACGGGGAGGGGTAGCCGTTTGAATGGGGTAGCTCGCCGTTCCTTTTCTGGGGTTGGTTGCACACTACCGTCCCGGGGTGATCACTGTTGCCACTTCCCTTCACTGATGTATTTCCGGATGCGGGTTTCTTTTGTGGCCGAAACCCGCATTAAGGTTCGTTGGTGGCCATCTGGGGAAACTAGTTAGATTGTGGGCGGTCGATCACTTGGCAGCCAAGCCCAAACCCCCCCTCCCTTGTCTAAGAACTGAACTATGAAATATCATTTGAATTATGGTAAGGGAAGGGGTCGACCCAAGCCACGAAATTGCTTTCTTTATCGGTTGTTTACCTGGAAACGGTAGCGAGCGATGTGGGGTAGACGAGGGGACTTATTGTGGGGTATTTCCCAACGGGGCCCATGTGGAATGCTCGAGACAGCGTGCTATCGGCTGCGGGCAGCGTGTCTTGGTATCCTGTTTAGGATAATAGCCGCTGCCACGCCACTGGCGAGTTCCTTTTGTCCACTGCCTAAACCAGTTATAACTAGTGCTCATCGTGGTCGGCGCCATGCACGTCTAATGCACCGCGAGCGTTGTGCAGGCTGCACAGAAACGACACTCCAGGTACTATCAGAGATAAGTCTAAGGAAAAGCATCGCAAATGAAGAAACTGGTAACGCTAGCTGATAGATTGCCCACGGAAGTACCAGAAAACCTTTTTAAATGACGAATATCCCCCCTGGTTTCCCGTTTGGTGCTGGGGTAAACAAATGTGACCTCACGCCGAGACGAGGCTTGTCCTGCAGATTACTTGCCCAATGCGGAAATGTGACCCAGTCAGGCAATGGTTGCGAATATGGCAGGGTACCAATAAATATATCTTCGCTGGGCCTGCCCCACTGTTTCTCTCCACCACCACCACCTTTTTTCCTCGTCTTTCCTTTGATGTACGCCGCGGTTCTTGCCTTAGCCGCAGTGGCGTCGGCCCTCCCCGTGCCCGAGGGCGATGCTGCTGCCGGCTTCTTTGATTTCTTGTTCCCCACCCTGGCGGCTCCAGCACCCGCTCCAGCGACGACGGCGGCGGCTCAACCTCAAGGTGCCCCCGCTGGCCAACCCCAGAGCGCCCCCCCGGCTGCTGCCGGCGCTCCCCCCGCCGCTGCTACTGTCGTTGATCAAGTGACCATCACCACCCAAGTGGCTCAGGCAGCCGCTCCTGCTGCCACCAACAACGGCCAGGGAGCTCCTGCTGCCTCGGCTGCTCCTGCTACTTCTGCTGACTCCACCGCTGGCGCTGGGTTAGCTGAAATTTTGGAAGGGTTCTTGGACCCCGGTTTTATCAACGAGTGGCACAACTACTTTGGCGTCGACTCGGGGGCGAGTGCCTCGTCGGCGGCCCCGGCGGCCCCGGCACCCAAGCCCTCGGCGACTGGCTCGTCGGGCGACGCTTCGTTCTGGTCGCAATTGTTTGATTTCGGTGGGGTGCAAAAGCAGGGTGCCTCTTCGTCGGCCTCTGCTTCTCCTCAAGCCGCCACTCTGACCCCTTCCACCGCCAACAACAACAACAACCAAGGTAACAACAACAACAACAACAACAACAACAACAACAACAACAACAACAACAACAACAACAACCAAGGAAACAACGGTAACAACGGCAATAATGGTAACAACAACGGCAACAACGGCAATAACGGCAACAACGGCAACCACAACGGCAATAACGGCAACAGTGGCAGCAACGGCAACTCGTTCGGCCTGGGCAACGACGCCAACTGGAACAAGCAGATGCTCGACATCCACAACAAGCTCCGGGCCCAGCACGGGTCGCCGCAGATGCTGTGGTCCGACGCCGCCTACCAGTACGCCAAGAACATGGCCGACAACTACGACTGTCTGGGGGTGTTGACCCACTCCCACGGCGAGTACGGTGAGAATTTGGCTGCCGGCTACGACGGCGTCGACGCCGTGCAAGCGTGGTACGACGAGGGCAAGACCTACGTCTACGGCACCGAAGACCACTACGACCACTTCACCCAGGTGGTGTGGAAGGCGCTGACCCAATTGGGGTGTGCCCGCAAGGACTGCCGGGCCACCAACTGGGGCCACTACATTGTGTGTGAGTACATCGAGGCCGGTAACGTCATCGGCCAGCTGAAGGCGAACGTGCCTCCTCCCATCAACGGCAACTCCTGAGTCTAGAGATGTCTAGCTTGGGACGACACTTGTTTAACGTGGGGGACGCGATAGAGCGTCGGTCTAGAGTAGTCTAGCCGGCTATAGATATCCCTGTATAATACGCTTGTTTTCTAATAACGATAATCTGTTGAGACCATCACTAGTACTACACCTCAATGTTTCAACCCTTTTGAAATTGGTCAAACTTCAAGTAGTGTGTTTTTCAGCAGATATTGAAACAAATGTCTTCTTCACCACTTAACACCGATAGCTACATGAAAAGTTTGTCAAAAGTCACTTTCCGTGACCTCTTTTGACTGTTTACCAGATCGAGTTAATTCGCTAAGCTATTTACACTTTAGTTTTCGCGCACCGGTTTCCAACTGCTTGCGTTTATTGACGTTCGGGACCGTTCTGGTAACACCCTCCACCGCGACTGAGAGCCCTTATCAATATATGGGCGCATCGCGAGATGTACACTTTCGAGAACGGGTTGCGTAAAGTAGCCCCTTACTTCTCCGAGTTCTCCGTCCGCATAAAACAACGATGGGAGGGGAAGACACTCGTTGAGCTTCAAACCACCGAGTTTGGCGAGCTGGCAGCAGTGGTGGAGCAGGCGATCCGCCACCACCGCTTGTTCATCGAGACGAACCAGGGGAAGAAAAAACACACCCAACAGACGATCAAAGGGTGGGACTCGCTTGCCACGCGTCCGTTGGATCGGTTTGACGTGATCCACTCGCTACAACACCGCCACGAGCCTAGTGTGGGCGACTTGCCGTGGACAGTGATCCACGAAGACGACGATTTGCTCGTGATCAGCAAGCCTCCGGGGATCCCCACCCACCCTACGGGGAACTACCACTACAATTCGATCACGGAAATCGTCAAGTTCGACCGCCAGCTAGCGAACGTATGGCCCACTCACCGGCTTGATAAAGCTACCGCCGGGGTGCTAATCCTCGCCAAAAACCAAAAAGCGGGCAAATACTACCAACAGTTGTTTTCCGAGAATAAGCAGTTGGTGACTAAGGAGTATTTTGCCCGCGTCAAAGGCGAGTTCCCCCAAGGTACCCATTTGGTCAATTGTCCGATATTCTCGGTGATGTCGACCCAGGGCCATATCCGGCCCGTCAATGCCGATGAACTTATGGCGAACTCATCCACCATCTTCACCCGCGTGAGTTATGACCCAACCCTGAACCAGAGTGTGGTTAAATGTCAACCCGTTACCGGGAAAACCCACCAAATCCGCATTCATCTCCGTAACGTGGGGTTCCCCATTGCCAATGACTATCTCTATCACCCGGTGAACGAAGGGTTTATCAACCACGAAGTGAATAAGCTCAGCTGCTCGATTGAACTTGAACTCTACCGACGTCTCTTTCGCGTACACCCTGAGTTTGGCCAACTACAACTGGCCGATAAGCTCCCGGAAGCATTGCAAAAAGGTACCATTGACCTCTACAGCATCACCAACTGGTATCACGACTCAGCACTAAGGTCAGAGGTCGAGAGATTAAAGTCTCTCCGCTCGCAATCATTCGAAAAATTGAAAGCGGACTACGATACTAAATGTCTCGAATGTGGTAAGCAGTTGCTAACCACCGACCGAGACTTGTCGGATCAAGCGATCTGGTTACATGCATTCAAGTACCATTACCAGGGGAATCCCAATATATGCTTCGAAGATGACATTCCTCTGTGGGCAAAACCAAACTTTATAGAGTAATAGACAAATCCGCATGAAGAGCACAATCAATAAGGGAGGTCGTAAACCACTTCGACTTTCATACAGTTACACAAAAAAAAGGAGACTCCGGTACAGGGAATCGAACCCTGATTTGCTCGGTGAAAGCGAACCGTGATAGCCATTACACCATACCGGACTCGATGAATTTTTATTACTTCGAAGTTGTCTTTTAACAATAACATGGACATTAACAATTTTAGACATTTTTACAGCTTAGATCCAAATGCAAACGATTAGATCAAAAAATCTAAGTGGAAAATTTTTATATAAACTTTTTAGAGGCCCTTAAGTAGTTCCATATTCCATAAAAAACACCAATAAAGATATCTGCCAGTTTTTTTTTTTGAACTTATGGGATTCACATGCCTTTTCCAACTTCAGCCTCTCGCCCAACAACTGCTGCGTCTTTTCGTCAGGCGTTTCGTCCATAGGGTCGATGTCAATTTCATTATACCTGATTTCACATTGCTTGTAAAGCTCTTGGTGGTGTACTATCTTTGCAGTCGCTTTGTCAGACGAAAATTCTCGCACAAACTTGTCTTTTGCATGATATTCCGCATGCTTTCCTTGAGCTTCAATCAATTGGTTGGTTTTTGTGGGTTTAGTACTTTTAAGTGTAGGTTTTCCGTCTTTTGGCCTCTCACCTTGATTGTATTTGCCCAATTACACCATAAATGATTGATATACCATGTTTTATTGCTAGATTGTTCATTTCAAAACATGATATCGTAGTTTATTCTGGTTTAACGATGTTTTCTTCATCGGTTTCCTTATAGTTAGCCACTGAGACCACGCCGTTGTCGTAATCGAAAAGCGTCACCACATGGTTGAGAATTGCCCCGCCAAAGAGAGTGATGTTACTGCTGGTTCTTTCAGAGGCAATAGCACCCAAGGTACACACAGTGTCCCCTTCCTTGTGAGGCCTGACAAAGTCCTTAAGCGGGATATCCAAGACCAAATTACCAAACCCAAGCTGGAACAGGGTGTCAGGAATGTCACAACTCACCCTATAGAGGGATTGCGACCGTTGAGGGTTATTGTATAACTGCGCAATCGGGTCAAGGATCGCCTTAGGAATCCACGAATTGCCAGCACCAGTATCCACAACGATGGGGAAGTCGCCAAAGTCAGGGTAATAGGTTATGCCGTTGGCGGTGACGTTTCTGAGGGGCACTTTAAACGTCGTCGGGTCAGAGTGAGTACTCCAGGCTGACGCCACCTTCGCTTGGTCGTAGCCACCAAAAATTAACTTCCCCTTCTTCTTATCGGTGGAGTAGTATAACGAGGCCACCCCGCGATCGATGGCCCCCGTGTTTTTCAAGCGGTACGGCAACGTGTCGTGGTCACCTCCCGACCACCGTGAAAGGCCGACCATACCCTCTTGGTAGTAGCCGTCTCGTTTGTTCTCGACGATGCCAAATTGGAAGTTGGTAGTGGCGCCATCAGTAAAAGTGACCGAGTCGGTGACCCAGTACCCATTGTATCCGTAGGTGCCAGCGTAGCTTGCCGAAAATGGCAGGGTAAGGTTCTTGAGCGATGTCGATTGGGACGCCCACCCGTCGTAATTGGGGAACCACGTCTCGTGGGAACCGGTGTCGGCGACGGGGTTAAACGAGTGTCCTTGAGAGCCAACCTTCACTTGCATTTGGTAAGTAAAGTGGTCGGAAATATTGATATCGTTGGTAATGATCCCTTCAGGGTGTCTCTTGTCGAGGGGTTCAGCAGGAACCACCAACGCCGACGCTACCGCAATAAGCAGTAACAACATCATGGTTGTTGAAATAATGGTTCATGGTCGGTGGCCTCTATATAACTCGAAAATCCCCTATTCTCAGAGTCAAGTTCAACCCACCCTACGTCATAGACAATAGTGGGCCACAGCCAAAAGCTTCACAAAGTGGTGGTTGCAATAGCACAAAGCGTGTCACCATCCCTTGGTTTAGTACATGAAATTTCAACCGAGACGTCAATTCAACAGGATAAAGTGAGATCTTTGTATCGCCATTCCCTGCTTTCATATCCGATTTTGAAATTGGCACCTTGATTTCTTTGTCACATAAATTATACAACAACCGGTGTATACGAGGTTTCGACAACGACCGTTTAATGCACGGACTATGCTAGGACTAATCCAATGTGGCGTGCGCTTGTTGGTCGCAAGTACCCCCTTGCTAGTGGCTATTGTCTTAAGCACCCCTATTGCGTACGCGGCGCCCACTTGCACCTGGTGGTCCCGAGTCAATCCTCCTGAGGCTGGAAACTGTGTTGGATTGACATTGTGTTCAACAATAGAAAAACGACTGACTTAGACCAAAAAAAAATATGACTTCGTGAGGAGTATATTTAAACGACCCCACACGTGTACCACCTTGGTATTACACCCAACGACAGCATCTACTTCGAAAAAAGCCTAGAACGATTCCACCAGATGTAGGTGAAAGCACCGGGAGATGTTAGTTTCGGACCAGCAACAAATACAGAACTGCTTGCGCGTTAGTGAATTGGGAACTTGTCTATTGCCTTGTGGCTGATGCCCAGAAGCCTGAATCACTCTCAAGATGTTGAGCATATGCCACCCAAGCGAACAACTCACACGTCTTGACAACAGTAAAATTTTCCAAATGAACCCATAAATCGCCCCACTGTCAGATAACGGCGCAGATGAGTGGTTGAATTGAGCATTCGAACCAGATAATCGGCAAATTGGATGGCGTCAAAACCAGGCATGGCATATATCCCTCTCAGAGGTCAATATCAAACCGTCAACCGATAACTTTGCCCGTAGAACAACGGCGGAGCTTTCTCTCAGGTTAATCAATGTCGATAAGCGGCTCATTCCATCACAAGTTGTCCTAGTTCTCCCATCATTGCTAGCACTAAGTAGTTCCCCATCACGGCAATACCTAAACTAGCACCATCTAAAGATCACAAATATTCACTTGTGTTTACTAGTAACACGCTCGTACTTACTAGTAACACGCTCGTACACTTGCTCTGGGTGTGAGAACCAGTGATAAGGCCATAATTCATCAACCCTTACTCCAACAATTTTAAGGCTAAGTATCCAACCAAACTAACCTCACGAACACTTAAATATATCGCTATATAACGTTGTTCTTAACATTTCCACCTATCTCGTCACGTACTACCATCGGGCTCATCGGTGCGGCGGTGCGGCCCTTGGACCCCCATGCGACAGTGGCGACGAGGCGTGTTCCCCTTCCACCAATGGCTCCGCCATCGTTCCACGCCCGATGCCAGCCGCACCGCTCTCCAGCAGTTCACGTCGAACCTACACCACAGCGACCAGTTGCCGGTGCCGATCTCGCTGCTGCTCCACAACACGTTGAAACCGGTGGTGCCGCTGGACGTCTACATCAGTTGCACCACGTTTGACAGCCACGGCGCCATCACCGCCGTGTCCAAACGATTCCCCAAGATGAAGTTTTTACGTGACAATAACCTCCACCCGCGTGACGTCCGCAAAATCGATACGTCCTCGATCGATATCAGTCCCAGTATTATGATCCGTGCCAATAACGCCATCATCGTCAACTTGCTCCACATTAAGGCGATCATCAAAAGGGATCAGGTGATGGTGTTTGATACTAGCACCGATATTGGGGCGACACGCCTTGGTCTATTTATGTATGACCTTGAGATGAAGCTTAAGACCCCCTACGGTCCCCCGTACGAGTTCAGAGCGATCGAAACGATATTGATCAACATCATGACGTATATGGAGGACGATTTGAGAGCGCAGACGGGAGATAACAACCGCATCTTACACCAACTAGAGGACCAAGTCGACCGCAAAAACTTACAAGAGTTATTGATCAAGCTGAAAAAGCTCGCCCGCTTCCACCAAAAGGCTCAGCTTATTGCTAATGTCCTTGATGAAGTGTTGGATAACGATGAAGATCTTGCGGGGATGTATTTGAGCCAGCCTCCCCCCGCCGACCACGACTACGACGACCTCGAAATGATCCTTGAAACCTATTCCAACCAGTGCGACGAGCTCGTACAACACCTGGGGCTGTCGCTTAGTGATATTAAGGCCACTGAAGAAGTGGCCAACATTATCCTCGACGCCAACCGCAACCAGCTTATGTTATTTGAGCTTAAAGTGACGTTATACACTTTGGGTTTTACGGTGGCGACATTGGTACCGGCGTTCTACGGGATGAATTTGAAAAACTACATCGAGGAATCCGAGTGGGGGTTTGGAGCCGTGGTGGTGGTGCTGGCACTCCAAGGGTTGTTGATCACCTACTACAACTTCCACAAGCTCCGCCAAGTGCAACGGCTTACGATGATGCAGTCGCGTCCTGCCGATAGTCTCGTGGTGAGTCCCCAGACCCGTCCCAGTTGGTGGCGACGGCTTCTCTTTGGCGACCATTGTCGGGAGTATAACCCTCCTACCAAGCGCGATGCTGATGCCATCTGGCGCATGATTAACGACGATAAACGGTGACCCTTGTAAATAGTGGCAGCTGTATATAGTTTTAGATACGAGTAACGACCTAGCCAGATTGTAGCTTACGTTTGCAGGGAAAGATCCGTTGAGATCAACTCCAATTTTAGTGGATTGCAAAATCTCAGAGAGTTAAGGAACCTCATATGGAAACTTCGGCTACAACATGTTTGACAAGTAGAGTATACAATGACGCTCGGCAAGTCATTCAGTCTACTGTTGATGCCTTTAAACTGTGTGAATGCAGTAGGTAATATATGCCATTATCGTAGTACTCTCTCCATTGGTAATGATGGAGTCACCTAGATGGTAACACGGCAATTACGGCCTTTCTGGAGATTCTTTAATCAGTTTATACCTTACTTAATTTTCATTCTCCTGTGTATACTTTACTATATTTGTTATATATGCTTAAAGTTGATGTATACTCTATATACAAGACGAAGTGGGTGACGGCAGATTAAAACCAATCAACTGTCCCACCTCTTAGTCGGTTATGATTTGGTGGTGGATTTTATACGTGGCGGCAGCAGAGTATTTGGTCATCCTCAAGCCCCATCTGCGCGTGGACGTCGCCACCAACTGGATCCGGTCCAATTTCCGCCAGGAGCCTCCACCAGTTAAGCGGCAATTCACCATCGGCACCATCTCTGGTTTCGTCGCTGACTTTGAGCCGCGAGGACTCAGTATCCTCAGCAAGTGTCCCGAAGTGTTGATGATCCACGACGATACGCCCGTGAAGCAGTTGGAAGTGGTGGAACAGGCCCCCGCCCCTCGTCACTTAGCGAGAATATCGCAACGGCTGCTGTTTAGCGACGAGCCAGGGAGTGCGTACCGGTGGGACGACGACGCTTCAGGCCAGGGAGTAACCGTGTACGTGTTGGATCTGGGGGTTAACGTTGATTTTGACGAGTTCGAAGGGCGTGCGGAAGTGGGAGCCAACTTTACTCCCGAGCTGACGGATGACGCTAACGGTCACGGTACCCACGTCGCCGGTATCGTCGGCAGTGCCACTTACGGGGTGGCCAAAGATGTCCAAATTACCCTGGTGAAAGTGCTTGACCAAAGAGGTAGGGGCAGCTTGTCGACGATCTTTTTGGGCATGGAGTATGCCGTCAACGATATGGAGGCCAAGGGAGTACCGGCAGTGATGAACCTTTCCCTTGGCTCGGTACGGCTGCGAGCGTTTAACGAAGTGGTTAACGAGGTGGTCAAAATGGGGATGGTGGTGGTGGTGGCTGCGGGCAATGAGCACATCAACGCCTGTCTTCTGAGTCCGGCACTGGCTTCTGGGGCGATCACCGTGGGTGCCATTGCCGATAGCGACGATGCCCTAGCTCCCTTTTCCAATTGGGGTTATTGTGTTGACTTATTCGCTCCTGGAGTCAGGGTAGAGTCATTAGACGCTCACGATCCTTCGGGGCTGGCGACGTATCTGGGGACGCTGATGGCGGCTCCTATGGTGGCAGGACTCGCGGCCATTGAGTTGAGCAAAGGAGTACCGCCACAGAACGTCCGTCGTCGACTTGTTGATGCCAGTACTCGTGGGGCGATCTCGTTTGGCTGGATCCGTCGGTCACCCAATAGATTAGCGTATAACGATACCTAGTCAAGCCGAGCCCCAGGTACTTTACTCTGGACGGCTTGGCGTAGTTTAGGATCAACCATCGTCATAGATAATGAATAGCGAGGGAATTTGGAAAGGGTAGCGAGGCATTGGGCCACCAATTGCGGGTCAATGTCGGTGGTATTGGCAATAGCTTCGAGGTAGAACTCGAGGAAATTGCTGTCAACTCCAGACTTGAACATGTCGAGATCCGTGGGAGTGAGGCTGACGACGTAGCGGTAGGCCCGCAGTTTCTCCTCCGGTGATAGCCGTCTAAGCTGAGTAAGCAATTGTAATGGATTAAGTTGGGGGGAATCCGTTTGAGTCAGGGACGGCTTTGGTGGTTGTTGTGTTTCTTTCTTGGATGATTTCGACAGTGGGAACAAGGCGTCAATTTCCGCTTGAGCTGACTTCAGTACCACTGGTTCCGGGGTCACGGGCTTCGCTTTAGTCGGTTCATTTGTCACCATCAGGGCAAATTCTTGAGGGAGCTGAGTGACGGCTTCGACTTCGACCAGTGCTCCCAATTGAGCCATTTGAGTTTTCGCATCGGTGTTGGTGGCGTCATAGTTAAGCACTTTATTAAAACAGTAGCGGGCTTTAGCCACATCCCCTAAACCCTTTAGCGCCATCCCTTTACGGAAGTAAAGCTTAGCCGCCAACTTATCGTCGTGGTCGCCGATCAAATTGATTCCTGCCACCGCGTCCTTATACGCTCGGTTATAGTCCTTAAGCTTAAGGAAGCACTGGCACCGGTTCAGATAGAGCACGGCGTTATTTGGGTCAGCAGCGAGGGCGTCGCGGTAAAGCTTGGCTGCCCGCACGTACTCGCCGGCGGCGTAGGCGTGGTTGCCGTCCTCCTTGAGCCCCATGGCGGTGTGGTTGGTGCGAGTGCTTGTGAGAGTGTGGACACAGTGTTTTGGTGCGCGTGGTGAGATGGCTAAACACGAGTCGCCGTGCCAATATTTGGAAGGCAAATTTCCGAGGCCAACGGATACGAAAAAACTACGAAATATGAGGGAATAGAGGACAGAACAACCAATGGGAAAGTGAGGATGGTGAGTGAGACTACAGTAAGAATGTACGATAGCATTAAAGTTGTGACTAATAGACTAAAGTATGCGTTTTTTTGGTTCTGTTCGGTGGCATGGCTGGGGGTGGGTGCTGCGCATGATGACTGCGGCCAATCACCACCGATGGTAGCACCACCCACCGTGATAAGTGAGAGATAAACAATGTAAGGAAAGTAGACGACAACACAGATGGCTTCAGCAGTGGCATATAGTGACTTAGACCACTGTCAGCGATCATGTTCAACACTTCGAGAAGAAGCCGGCTACTGCCGGGGAGCGACACCGCGGCATCGCTGTCCCGATGCGGTAACCCTGACTCATCTAACCGCGATGACGAAAAAAACCTCCTGTATGCAGCCCCAGGACAAATTTTCACCCCTCAAATATATAAAGCACCCGTCCCTGCCTCCCAGTTTATTTTTCTTTTATTAACTAACACTTATATCTCACAAATGTCGAAGGGCAAGGTTTGTTTGGCGTACTCGGGTGGCTTGGACACCCTGATCATCCTCGCGTGGTTGCTTGAGCAAGGCTACGAAGTCGTCGCCTGTCTTGTCGACGCCGGCCAATTGGAAGACTTTGATGCCGCCAGAGAGAAGGCGTTGAAGATTGGTGCCTGTGCCTTTGAGTGCCCCGACGTCAAGAAGGAATTCGTCGAAAAGATCTGTTTCCCCGCCATCCAGGCTAACTGTCAATACGAAGACCGTTACCTTTTGGGGACCTCGTTGGCTCGTCCCGTCATCGCCAAGGCGCAAATTGACGTCGCCGATAAGCACGGCTGTTTCGCCGTCGCCCACGGGTGCACCGGTAAGGGTAACGACCAGGTCAGATTCGAATTGGCCTACTACGCGTTGAAGCCCGACGTGCAAGTGATTGCCCCCTGGAGAGACCCGGCTTTCTTCGAAAGATTCGCCGGCAGAAACGACTTGTTGAACTACGCCGCCGAAAAGGGTATCCCCGTCGCCCAGACCAAGGCCAAGCCCTGGTCCACCGACGAAAACTTGGCCCACATCTCCTACGAAGCCGGTATCTTGGAAGACCCCGACACCACCCCTCCTAAGGACATGTGGAAGTTGACTGTCGACCCCACCGACGCTCCTGACACCCCTGAAGAATTCAAGGTCCACTTTGAGAAGGGGATCCCCACCAAGCTCGAAGTGCAAGGTAAGGAAATCACCGACTCCGTCGAACTTTTCCTCGCCGCCAACGAGTTGGCCAAGAGAAACGGTGTCGGTCGTGTCGACATCTTGGAAAACCGTTTCATCGGGATCAAGTCGAGAGGGTGCTACGAAACCCCCGGTTTGACCATCCTCAGAGCCGCCCACATCGACATCGAAGGGTTGACTTTGGACAAGGAATTGCGTGCGTTGAGAGACCAATTCGTCACCATCTCGTTCTCGAGACAATTGTACAACGGGATGTACTTCACCCCTGAATGTGAATTCATCCGTTCCACCATCCCCGCCTCGCAAAAGACCGTCAACGGTGTCGTGAGATTGGCTGCCTACAAGGGTAACGTGATCGTGTTGGGGAGATCGTCGGAAACCGAAAACTTGTACGACGCCACCGAGCTGTCGATGGACGAGTTGACCGGGTTCTCGCCCGAAGCCACCTCGGGCTTTATCACCATCCAATCGATCAGACTCAAGAAGTACGGTGAAGCCGCCAAGACCAACAACAAGCCCTTGGAATTGTAATTGTATATAACGAGAATATGATCATAATGAATAGATATAGACTAAGAAATTTGTAAACTGGTGTCTACACTGTGCTAATCGGTGTTTATTGGTGATATTCAAGGTAAAAGGAACGAGGTCTAGCGGAACCGAAATCTGGGGTTGGCTATCTTTTTCTGAGTATGTCAATTTCTTTTTTTTTTTTTCTTTGGAACACAAAAATGGGGGATATATAAAGACCGAACAAATCAATTCACAGTGATAAAAATAAAGGATCGGCATGGGATAGTGCCTGGATGTGCTGCGCTTCAATACAATTGTGATAAAAAAAAGCGACGACCAAATTGACGACGTGAAACCGAAAGTAACGACAATGGGAAGGTGACAACCAAATGACCAATAATCATAGTTGAAAACTTCTTTTGCCGGATGGCCCTGCTTCAATTGGGGTTAGGCATCATTGGAGTGGTGACCATAAAGAAGAAGATTTACTGGGCGAGTTCGGACTCACTATATAGTGTGCGGGTGGTAATGTTTTTGGTTTCAGGGTTGCAGGAGGCGGTCACTCTCGAATGCAAACAGTGGGCCTACATTTTAATAATAGAGAAGGCAAACACGTATATTCTTGGGTATCGTCACAGGTCATCCCTTCCTCGTATTTCACAAGTAATCGTCGTCTCTACTGCGAGAGTCCGGGAGACATCATAAAAAAAAGAAGAGGGGAGATATTTTTGGGATAGGCTAAAGTAGGCAGTAAAAAAAGAAAGACTAGATTGAAAGAGTAGAGAGAATGAAAGAAAGATCAGAGAAGGAAAAGAGGCACCAATGCCATCACCACCGCCGCCACCGAGGCTTGAGTGCTCGAAGCACCACCCTCAAATTCCGGGAACAGCGAGGTAGGGATGATTTCCGCACCAGCAAGCAGGCTCAGACTTTGGGTGACGTACACGTCGATGTAGGACGTGTAGGTAGTGGTCTCACAGTCATCGCCTTGGCACACCACTGCTGGTTGTACAGTCTTCAGTTCGCAGCCTTCATCGGGCCCACAGCTGACTTCCGTCACCGCCAACGTCTTAGTGTAAGTAGTAGTGGGTTCTTCAGAGGCAGTAGACCCAGTGGCAGACTCGGAAATGGTTTCCGGGGCAGTTTCGGGGGCCTTAGTATCAGTGGGGGTGGTGGTGGTACAGGAGTCGCCTTGGCACACTTGTTCGGGCTTTACCGTCTTCAGCAGACACGATTCACCCTCAGAGCAAGCGACTTCAGTAGCGGGTAACGTGATGGTAACAAACGTAGTGATATCGGGTTCCAGCGACGACTCAGCTTCAACGGTTTTTTGAGTAAGTGGCGTGGATTCGGTGCTCCAGTTGGTGATGGTAGTTTCGTGGCACTTGGCTTCTTCACAAGTAACGGTGACGGTGACTTCAGGGTGTTTCTCCTTAGTGACGAGCTTAGTCTCCGAGCCCTCAACCGTAGGCGATACTTCAACGGGGATCGAAGTAGTGATGATTGATTCCAGACAAGTGTCACACGCTTTAGTCCCCGTGGTGATGGTGAGCCAAATGTCAGTGGTCACCACCTCTTCTTCAGAAGATGACGTTGCTTCCACTGGTACCTCAGGCAGAGAGGTGTTTTCAACGGTCGGTTGTTCAGTGGAGGTTTCCTCGTGAGTTTGTTCGGTGGGTTGTTCCTCGACGGTCGAGGAGGAAGGTGTAAGTCTTTCCTCAGTATCAGTAGGCTTAGCTTCAGACAAGGTTTCAGTGGGCTTCACTTCAGAGGAAGACTCAGTGGGCTTTTCCTCTGAAGACGATGTCGATTCCAGAGCCAAGGAAGAGGTTTCTAATACCGATTGTGACGACGACGATTCAATTGGCAATTCAACAGCGCTTGAAGATTCGATAGGAGACTCAACGGAGGTTTCGCCAGTCGACTCAGTAGCACTGGAGGAAGACAGGGGGCCTTCAGGGATGGTAGAAGGCACTTCAGACGAAGTGGAAGCAATTGACGATTGTTCACTCGACAGAGCCGAGGATTCAGATGAAGCCGAAGAAGATTGTTCAGAAGCAGATTCACTGGGGGAAGGCAGCAGCGACGTTTCTGCCACCGAAGCCGACGTTTCAACAGAAGAAGAAGACACAACCGAAGATTCAGATGACTCGGAAGCAGCTTCCGAGGTCGAAGAAGAAGATTCAGATGGCGACACTTGGGGAGATACCGACGACAAGGTGTCCAATGACTTTGGTTCAGGAGTGGCGATGGGAGGTTGAGGTTCCGGGGTCTGAATTGGTTTTCTCGTGGCCGAAAAAGATTCCGAAGCTGAGGGCGATGCCTCGGTTTCGCTAGTGGAATCCGTAGGCGGCACTGGAGCTGGAGCAGGGGCAGGAGCTGGCGCTGGGTGTCCAGGGATCGCTTGAGCCGAGGCCACTACCGCCAATGCCGTCAATACCGATACCTTTGAGAATAACATATTTGCAAAGGCAAGGCTAAAACTTCAGGTTGAAATACACTAAGGAGCCAAGATGCTAGCCTATAAATGGGTTGACAGGCACATTTCTCCCTTTCCAGCCCCCGCCC
>NW_022995092.1:438-12439 GCF_008704595.1 Diutina rugosa | reverse complement strand
GTCACGAGCTTAGGGAATGCAAAATAAGGCTGGCACTTACATATGATGTGCGATTGTACACCAGGCACACCATGAGATCGATGAGCAGCCCCGGCAAGCGAAATGCAACCAATATCGCGAGATTTCGATGACCACGGTAAAATTGAGTTAATCTTAGCTTCCATATATGATGCCAACCCTCACGTTTTCTCGTTTATTTGATCTGAACTTTTGTTCAGGAACGAGCGTGATCGCGGGCCTGCAGATTTGCGAGCACCTGCGGTACATGCCAGAGTCCAACGGGGGCGACCACGAAAAGTTTTTTAGACCGTACGTCAACACCGCAACCCTAAGTAAAACAAATAAAACGCGTCGGGGAATTTTACTCGATGCCGTGGCATAGGCAAGAGCAGGGAATGGAGTATAGCAGAAGTAATACTATTAAATCAATAGAATAAAGTCCATTTCGTTGTTGTCAAGTGTCTCGCAATTGTCTTATTGCCCATCATTTTCCGTGTTTCTCTAGTTACGGTGAAATTTGATGGGAGAGATTAGTCGGAGGGTCGACATTCCGCTTATGTGTCGCTTCCCGGCTACGTCAGGTCGAAGCTGGCCTTGGGTGCAGGACAGTCGACAACCGAAGCGCGGGGGCCCACACTGTGCACGCAAAGCATTTCGAGAAGGGTGAGTAAGACCCCGCGCCACACTTTCACCAGGGCATCACCTCACCAACTTCTCTGGCTATTATCTACAACGATCCATGAAGGCCCGGGCACGTTGGGTGGTCCTCGTGGCGCTCTTGGCGTTGCTCACCCTGTGGTGGTGCTGGTCACGCCCCCAGGTGCTCCCGGCTCGGCTCCGACGGCTACTCCGACGAGCACCGCCAGCGCCGGCGTCCCACACCTGCAACGAGTGTGGCAAGCGGTTTGACCATATCATTGGCCTCCAGATGCACTTGAAGTATGCCCATAAGAAGCAGCACGGCAAGTTTGGCGGGTGCAAAAAGTGTGGCCCTCGCCACCGGCCCTCAGAAGATTAGGCAAGCGACTGACAAGCATTTGAAGGCGACAGGTTAGCCTTGCAGTCACTATACTAGTCGCATTTCAGCTAATTTCAGTTTTCACCATGGCGGCGATGTTGCTTGACGCGTAGCGGAGACGCGTTCCAACGCGTGAAAGCATTGAGCCAGTATACCTTCCACAAAGCCAGTAGTCACCGCCAAACTCATTATTTATATAGTTAAATAAATTCCGTTTCATTTACAGTTTCATTTCAAAACAAAACAGTTTGATTCAGGTCTTTTTCCTTGGTATATTGTTGCCTTGGTGGCTACTCATTTTGCTAGTCTGCGGTCGCACAAACTCCCAACCCAAGCCCCTAACTTTACCCAGACTACAACCCTACCCCCACCACCCTTACTCCACTGATACAACCAGCTGACTATGGAACGAGGGATATTATCGCCAAAGCAAACCAACTGGGGGTCGCCGTCGCCCACGAAGCTGCTGCCCACAAAACTGTCACCGACTAAACTGCTGCCGACAAAGCTGCTGCCACTTAAAATGCTGCTGGTGCTGCCCACTAAATCACCCACTAAAAGAGTGAGAGATAACGGTAATCTGCTGCCGCTTCGTCCGCGCAAACAGGCGAGAACGGTGGCCCTGCCTGGCTTTAAAATCTTCGAAGATCCTGTACTGCCGCGCCCACCCACTATCGATGCCGACCAGGAGAACGTGCTTGTACTGATTAGACGCCAGCTGAGACGCGGGGTGCCGTTACAGGTTCTCTCATCGGAAGAGTTTCCTGGGTGTTTACACGCGCCTGCTGTCGACGGTAAAATCCGCCTGGTGCAATTGACTCAGGTGTACGTGCCGAAACACTACGATAACGATTTTGGTAGTTTGCACCGCCAGGCGCATGCGCCTAGTTACTTGACTCCAGCGAGAGATAAACGTCACCAATACCAAGTACGGTCGCGTACTGAGGAGCCGGGGCTGCCCACGCCTCGCCCTCGCAGCAATAGTGTTGGTGCCAATACCCGCAAGCGTCCCCTCGTGGTTAAAAACCCGTTCGTGGTCGCCTAATACCCCATATACCGTAATGTACTACATGATTTTAAATTAGCCTGACGTAGGCACCACTAAACTAATTATTCAGCGGCATCAAAGTCAGTGTACTGTTCTGGTCATCAATTATCTGAATCAGGTTGACATTGATAAGTGCCTGTCTTCATTCATTCACGATTTCCTTCAAAAAGTTCGTCTAGAATTTACTTTCACCAAATTGGCTTGAAAAATCTCCATCAAACAAACACGGAAGTCATAACTATACCAAAATGACGACGATATCTCTAACACTCGCTTAGCCACAGATATTGATAGACTGCATCTATCTGATTGATAGTGAGCCTAGCTGCTGGTATATTGTTAGCAACTTAGTTGACACGCACTACATTTTTTCAAATTTGCGATTGAAGCTTTGCTACCAACGTCCCTTTCAATTTGTGATTCTAGACATTGATCGTCAGTTTAGATCTTGCTTGCCGTACTTTGAGTTTGTGGCCATATATCTCCGAACTTTCAACTGTGACGTCATGATTACCTAATCTCACTCCAGTTCATCAACCATGATGCCGTAGCTACGGCTTTCCATACTTCCCCACGGTTGCCATGGCTGCTCCCGATAAATTTAAAGGCTTTGGCGTCCTGTCCCACGAACAATGGAACCACCCGAAACTCGTCGAGTACCAGCGCCGGACCATCAACCCCACCGACGTCTGTGTCGCCGTCGACGCCTGTGGCATTTGCGGGCTGGATCTCCACGTCATCAAGGGCGCCTGGGCTCTGCCGTTACGCCGCAAAGACCTCGTTGTTGGCCACGAAATCATTGGTCGTGTCGTCGCCATTGGTGGCGAAGTATCGGAGTTTGAAATAGGGCAGAGAGTGGGCATCGGTGCCGCTGCTTTCGCCTGTGGCGAGTGTCGCCGTTGCCACCACGATAACGAACAATATTGCCATAAGAAAGTCGGTACGTATAACACGGTGGACCCTTACGCTGATGGCTACGTCACTCAAGGTGGCTACGCCTCCCACTGTGTGGCCCTGCAACAGTTTGTGTTTGCCATCCCCGATGCCATCGAGCTGAAACACGCCGCTCCTTTAATGTGTGCTGGTCTCACCGTGTACTCTCCCTTACTGAGAAACGTGGGTTACGAACGCCGCAAGCAAGTGGGGATTATTGGCCTTGGTGGTTTAGGGCATCTCGCAGTGATGTTTGCTCACCATATGGGCCATGAAGTCACTGTGTTCTCTCGTCTGCTGGCTAAAAAGGATCAAGCATTCCAGTTAGGTGCTGACCACTTTGTGGCCACTGGAGAAGAGGAAGGATGGCCTCAAGCACGGAGCGATACCTTTGACTTTATCCTTAACTGTGCTTCTGGCGTCGACGGTCTTGCCCTTGAGGATTACGTCAGTACTTTGGCCGTACACGGTAAAATCGTGTCGGTGGGTTTACCGCCTAGTGGCGATAAGTTTGAGGTGTCGCCGCTGACTTTCTTGCGGAGTGGGTCGCTGTTTGGGGCCCTGTTGTTAGGGCTGAAGGATGAGGCTAACCGTATGCTTAAATTGGTGGCGGAAAACGGGATTAAGCCGTGGATTGAAGAAGTGCCGATTTCCGAGGAAGGCTGCCATGAAGCGCTTACCAGATGTGATAAAGGTGACGTGCGCTACCGGTTTGTGTTCACTGATTTCGACAAGGCCTTTGGTAATAAGTGATTTGAGAAATAGGGATTATGTTCAAGGTGGTTGGGGGGATTATAGAGGAAGGGAACGAATTTGATATTCAAATAAATATAGGAATTCAAGCGGGCGATGGGAGAGGGAGAGTGGTACGGGAGAGGGAGAGAAGGAGAGGGAGAGGGAGAGAAGGAGAGGGAGAGGGAGAGGGAGAGGGAGACTGGGATGGACCAGTATTGGGCTAGGAAATGAGAACACAATTGTGCAATTCTAAGGGAGGTAGAATTATTAGATGATGTGGAGTGCAAGGGGTTGTACCGGTGACTAATTGTCATTACTCGTCACTACAAACGAGTTCGTTTAGTAAACGTATTATCGTTGATTTCAAAATTCTATTACAAATTAACTAGTTTCATTGTCTTCAGCTTGATTTTCATTTCCCATTAACATGGTCTGAGATTGTAGCTACACAAAGACCACTGAAGCTAATGCCATTGAGACAACTACTAATCGATTTAGTAAACGTCTTACTACAACGCTTACAAACGACTCTCGTGACAAATGGGAGTAATTTGATCTGTTTAGGCTATTACTCTTACGATACTTCAATGTTTGGCGAGAGAGATTTCACAAAACTTTGTGAAACCACCGCTAGGAGGGAATACGGTTAGTAAATGTATTACTATTCCCATTACAGACGGAGCTCATTACAAACTACAGTCGTCTAATGTTAGTAAATGCATTACTAGTCCAATTACTGATTGATCTCATTACAAATTGCATTAGTCTACCGTATTCGAAGTATAAGTTTTAAGCTTCTCGCTAAAAAAGACAGCCCAAAATGACACAAAACCTACTAAAATCAGACCATAAACGCTTGCTACGACCATTACTACAGCCATTACACTTCTGGGAATGTGACTAATTGGTAGGATAGCCCGCCTTATTCGCCGCCTCCATTATTAATGGCCTTACTACCCCTACTCAGATCGTACGGTCAGTAGCCCAATATCGGTGGATCAGGAGAAATACGATTACTAAGGCCTCTACATCTTGACTATACTGATCCCATTTGACTAATTTTCCATTCGGGTTTAGTGCCATTACTATTCCTTTGATGACAGATTTTCACCTGCCACAATCAAGTGACACAAGACTGGCATACCAGCCACAAATGTCAATACAATGGCGAATGCCAGAATTTGAAATCACATTCTCCCCTCAACTTAACTGAGGTATAATTGATACGATTCCCCGTAGCTAGCACAATTTTTCCACATTTTATCGCTTTGTACCTTGGCTGAAGCACAGTCAGAGAGCGATGTTGAAGAAGAGGTGTCATTGACAAAGTTATAGAGGTGACAGTGATGACAGTGATGGGATATCATGATTTGTACCGTCAATGCTCTCGCACCTTTGTCCTCACGACTTTCTTTAATGAAAATGTATTATTATGCTATGCTCTATTAATCATTACTTGTCATAAGATTCCACAACATCGTTCCCCTCCTTCGACTTTGCATTGGTCGACTGCTTCGCTTCATTCTTCTCTTCTTCAACTTCCTTCTTCTCCTCCACCACCTCAGCTTTATTCACTTCAATCAGTGGAATTGACGATGGCTCTTTGGTGTTTGAACTATCAGCTCCGGGAGCCGGCTGCTCAGTTGGCTCCTTTGGCGTGGCTAACGTCGCCGCAGTTCTCTCCTCTTCCACTTTTGCGGCATTCGTTTCCTCCTTCGTCTCTTCAGCAATGACACAATCGTTAGCCTTGGGTTTACCACCTTCAGGGCTAATCGCTGTCTCACTAGCATGAGCACTGACATTAGCACTGACAGTGCCAACACCGTTACCAATGCCACCGCTAGCGTTATCGGCTGTACCTGGTGGTACTTCAGAGATCGGCGTGCCTGAGGGAGTGTTGCGGCTCAGGTCACCAAACCTAAACCCACGTGCTTCCAGCGACGGCAGCACCAACACTTCACCCAATAATTGAGGGGCAAACTGTGTAATCACCTTCTTAATGTTGGACCGTCTGATTGGCTTAGCTAAGAAACCACTCATCCCGGCACCGAGACACTCTTTAACGTTCAGTTCATCAGCAAACGCAGTGAGAGCGATAATCGGACGCGTGAAACCCAAATTGGTGCGGATCATCTTCGTCGCTAAAAGACCATCGATCTTGGGCATTTGCACGTCCATAAAGATAAGATCGTACAATTGCATCGTCTCGTAAGACTCCCTGACCATCTCCACCGCTTCGCTACCGTCTTTAGCCATTTTAACGTTGGTGAACCCTTCGAGCTTCAACATCCGTTTGATCACTTCCTGGTTCACCATGTTATCTTCGGCGACCAAGATGCGAATATGCGTAAGACTCAGCATCACGTCGGGTTCTTCCAGGGTCTCCTTCAGCACCATCAGTGCCGCGGTCCCCGTCAGCCCCTTGGTGATAAGATCAGGTTTTGAAAGGAGTACCAGATTCTCTCGAGTAAACAGCGGTTTCTTGGGTGGTGTCCCCTGTTGTGAACTGACAGGACTGGGTTCCTGGTCACGACGAGGCGATTCCGATTTAGTAGGGTCTCCGGTCTTATTAGGAGTTTGCGGTACCACTTCATCGTTAATCACTTCGATTGCCGAGTTGGGAGTACCTGGCTCCTCGAATGCCACTTTCCGGTTCACCTTAGCGTCAGGGTTAAACTCATCGTTACAGTACTCTTCCATATCCTGTTCGTCAACAATCACTTCGCCAGTCTGTTTCAAAGGTACGGTAAACGTAAACGTCAGCCCCTTACCAATAGTCAGCAGAAGAGTAAGAGTACCATGCATCATGGTGGCCAATTGGCGACAGATGGAAAGCCCTAAACCAGTACCACCATAGCTTCTCAGCAATGTTTGATCACCCTGGATAAACGGCTCAAACACCTTCTCCTGTAATGCTGGCTCAATCCCGGGACCAGTATCAGTCACCGAGATTTGAATCACCCACGTGGTTGGATTGGCCAACGTCCGTGTCTTATAAACCTTATCATTCTTGGTCACTTCATGATGAGTAGCTACCAGCAGCACCAGTTGCAGGTCGTACAGAGTGTTGACGATCTGTTGCTGGTTCATTTGTTGAGGTTTAGGAGGTAACGGTGGCGGCGTCGCCAGAGTCAGCATTGACTTAACCAGGGCCAGTCCAGCAAGCATGGTATCCAGTGAGCCCAGCCCGGAGTTATCCGGGTTAGGTTGCGGTAAAGTAGGTAATGGTTTCGCCTGGAACTGGTTACGGAAAAGAGCCTGTTCGTATTCCAGAGTCGGCAACGTAACCACGGATATATTATCGCTATGGTCCAAGTCGGTAGTCGTCGACGATGATGAGTTCAGCGACTTAGTATTATCCAGTCCTCGGCGACGACCATCGTGGAGCGTTTTAAGCTTCAGTTGACCGGGAACGGGCGGTAACGCTTTTGCCCGTAACAGTTTTCTCAGGTTCTTCACGTATACCTTTTCACAATTGACTGCCATCAGCCGTTCGTAGTCGTACTCTCCAAGCAATTTGAATTGGACGTCAACCAGACCATCAACGGGAGTAAACTTAAGCGAATTCAGCACAAGATTCATCACGATCTGAATGATCCGGTTCAGGTCCCCAAAGAGGATCAATTTGCGCATGATTGCCGGTTTCACCAATACACTAAAATGCACTCTCAGATCACGAGCAAGTTTATCGAAAATCAGTTTGGTTTGGCCCACCACTTCCAAGATTTGGAAGTTAGCGCGTTCCAATTTCAGCCGTTTCAACGTGTTTTTGGAGTAGGTTAAAAGCTCAGTGAGAATATGGAGCAAAAGCTCACCCGATCTATGGATCAATTTGAGTGATTCCTGGATTCTCAGCTGATCGGGTTCGTCCATGGCAATCGCCGTCATCCCTAAGATACCGTTCAAAGGAGTACGCAATTCGTGTGAAATGTTGGCAATAAACACCGTCTTAGCCTCGTTGGCCGCTTCAGCTTCCACTTTCAGTGCTTCTAATTCCTTAGTCCGTTGTTTAACCCGGTCCTCCAAATGGTTATATTGTCGGGCAAGTTCGGCGGTCATGATATTGAATGCTTCCGTCAACTCGGTGATCTCATCCTTAAAGAACTTTTTGGATCGGGGCACTTGTTCGGGCATTCTAATCCCCAGCAGATACGCCGACGATCTTGCCAGCGACGGGGTCAGCAGCACCAGATTGCGAGGGTTGGCCAGCGCCAGCGCCAGCTCGTGTTTCTCGTCATAGTGGTGGGAATGCGAATGCGGGGTGCGTCGTCGTAACGGCCAGTAGACATTGGAAATGGACTTACCGCCGTTCGGGTTATCTGGGGTAGTTCCGGTACCATCGGCTCGGTGTTTCGGTTTCCTCAGATTAGTGATGAGTACGGTGGCATCTTTAAGCTGAGTGATTGGTTTCACAAAGTATACGGCGAGGGGGAAGGTGACGATACACATAAATGCGGCAATACCGATAACGACACCGATAATGATCTTCTTGAAGTTATTCACCGGTTGGAGGAACTGGGAGCGTGGTTGTTCCACTAATAGCGTCCACGTAGTGACGGAATCGATGTGGATCTTGGAGAACCCCGTGGCCACTTTACCGTTATCCAGGGCAATTTTCCGTGACAGCCCCTGGCCCGGTTCCAATATCGCTTTCTTGACTGCTTGCGACGAGTTGATGTTGTATAACTCCGAAGTTGATTGCAGCATATTCCCCGTGGGAAGCACGTACTTGTAGGCGACGACCTCGGAATGGTCGTGGTTGGTCGGGGGGACGGTATAGGGTATTAAGTCCGTGGTATCGCCATAGATCGGCTGGACTAAGTATACTTGGTTATCGGAATAAGTAGACTTTTGCAGACTATTCGCCTTGGCGTCAGACATCGCCAACTGGATCAGCTGGGTTGAGAAAATCACCGAGATATACCCCGCCAAAAACATCAGGGTCAAGATGATCAGTGTGTTGGCGTAGATGGGGAGGGTAATGCACATGAAGTAGGGCAGATTTGGCAGCAAATCCTCCAGGGTATCGTTGGCCACGGGTCCGGTGAAGTACCCCGTCAGCGCGATGCCCGACAGGTATAACGGGGGAGGCACCTCGGCGTTATATCGTAGCGGGTACAAGTAGTCTCGCGCCCAGGGGGACAAATTGGTGATCTTGTTTTCCAGCTCAACAAGCACTTCCATGTCCAAGTTGTATAAGCGGGCGGCGGCGAAGTTATCCGACGACAGCACCAATTGGTCGATGGTCAAGTTGGCGCCGCTCATGAACGGCGAGTCAAGCAGACTGTTGCCCACACGGTAGTTTGCCAATGCCGAAAGCACCAGATCTCGCTGGGTGATCCAGTTGACCTGGTAATAAGTCAGCGTCATGAGCTGGCCGATCTGGGTCAGTTTCAACTCGGCGATCACCTCGAGCCGCTCGGCCCGGAGATCCAGCAAGTTATTGGAGAAATATACACCAGTGACCACGGCCAAAATCAACAACAGGAGGAGCGACAGACTCATCACGAGGATGATAAGCTGGGGGCGGATGCCCACTTTCAACCGTCTCATCGCCTTTCTACCTGGTCCACTGGGTGATGTGTATCAAACGTATATGAGGAGGGGACACGGCCAAAGGCAATAAAATCAGGAAGAACAGCGGGGGTTGGTGGCGGTCGCTTGGGGGTTGAGGGTGATGGGGTTTGTGGGTGGTCGATGTCTTTTTCGTTTGTTCTGCGCGATTACCGCGAGTGTCTGACTGTGTGCAGGAAAATATCACGACAAACCGTGAGGCTAAATTTAATCTGGGTCCGAGACAGTGGCCCTCCCTTCCGTGGCTCGGAGGTCAAGGGCTCATAGTATCAAACTGACGCTTGTATGATCCACCCTAATAGTAGAATTTTGTGAGTATTCTATCAACATTACTAATCCGAGCCGTTGGTATAAGAGTGTCATTATCTGTGTCCGAGTGGCATTATCTGTGTCCTCAGTGTTGGTGGTCGCACGGATCTTGCCATACGCGATCTCGGCGACCGTCACAATTTAGACGACGCGGAGCGCCACGCTGAGGAATTACGGACGCGCTTTTTTGCAGCGAGGGCAGGGCAGCATGAAAAACGGCCATTGTATTCTGCAAACAAAGGCCGATAATAGTAGCTGTTTACCGTTCTATGCACTGTACAGTCTAGTGTGTTGCTAATCTGTGGGTATCGCACCTGGTTGCCAGGGTGGCTGTGGAGAGAGGGGTAAGGGTTCTCGGCACCTGACAACTAGCGATGTGCCTCAAGGCGGGTGCTAGCAGGTCAGTCAAATTTCAGTTTATCGCTTGTAAAATGAATGTACTATAGTAAGTTGAGGCGAAAGAACACGTTCATGGGGTCAAAAAAGTGATGGCGCCGTCACATCCATTATTGTGATTACTGGCCTGGTACCATAAACCCAACTTTAAATCCGCCAATGGCCGAGTGGTCTAAGGCGGCAGACTCAAGCTTTCAAGCTTCTCAACTGTGAGGTTGGGGTTTCTGTTATCGTAAGATGCGCGTGTTCGAATCACGTCGATGTCAATACTTTTTTAATTTTCCAGCTTTAACATTTATGAAATTAACATGATAGAGTAAACGCAGATCTTAAAAGCTTATTTTCCTAAGTTTTTCTTTTCTTCCCTATTGTTTATTATGGTATATCTATCACTCCCTATCCCCTTAGACCCAGCTAAAGGTAGTTCTTGCGGTTAGCCGTGCGGATGAAACGTCTCAACTGCCACTCGACGTCGGCGTCCTTGTTGTCCATCATCCCCAAGCGGATCTCGTATAACCGCATTTCGAATCGCGGGCCAATCTCCAGCAATTCCACCCCGGCTTTAGTGCGGACGTAGACGTGGTGACGGACACTGATAAAGTCGTCATTATTAATAAACAGAATCACTCTGGTGCCTTCATCTTTAGCCTGAGGCGAGCGGGGAGGGAATAAGTGTTTAAGCACTTGCACCACCCGCTTACCCAAAGTGGTGGAAAACCCTTCGAAAATCAAATGCGGGTAAGCTTCCAGAATGTTACCAAGCTGGGGCAAATCGTGTCTCAATTTGACGTTGTGGAGAGTGAAAGTGACCGAGGGACCGTGAGGGAAATGAGATAACGAAATCAGCGTCGGTACCCCCCGGTGTTCGTGTAATACGATTAAATCGTTCACTTGGACCCGGCCACAAGTGGCGACAAGGTCGGGAATGACGTAATTACCCCGGTTAAGCTTAATTGAGTTAGGGATCATCAACCTCATCTCTTTGGCAAATTGGAGTAATTTCGTCAGCGGGTCACGAGAAGTGGTGATGATCACCTTAGGGTCGTTGATCCCCAGTAACGCCGCGTATTCGTCATCAATTTGCACTTGTTCCGACTCGTCATAGACGAAATCTTTGCGTAATTGTTCGTCTTCGGCGAGTTCTTTCAGGAGCGGTTTACCCAGAGCGAGGGCCGCTTTAAGTTGTTGACGCTTTTCCCTAAGAGTAGTCTCCTGGAGCTCAAGCGACTTGCGGTAGAGGTATTCCCGCCGCTCTCGGGCCTGTCTTCGAAGCATGGGATTTGTGAGGGACGGAGGCTTGAGATGAGATGGGACACCCGCGCGAAGAGGTACACTGGCAAATTGATATGTCACGTGATTATGTACATGTGACTGATTTCACGTGCCGTACCCCACGTGACTGAATGACCTAAATTCTGAATGTATTATAACTACGTCACTAGTGCTCCGCCAGCGAGAGCTCGGTGGTGGTATGGCGTAGGTGGGCGCCGAGGGTCGACGCCACCACCAAGTCGTCGTCGTCGCCCTCGCCTTCCAGCAGTTCCGGCAGGATCATGAACTTGAGGGAGTCGGCGTTATTGGTGGGCGCCCGCCCCGGCACCAGCGGCCGTTTCGCTTTCGTAGGTCCGTGGAGCAGCTGGGGCAGCTTGGGGATGTACCCCAGCGAGTACAGGGTGCGGAACTGGGGCATGTCGTCGTTCTCCTGGACGATGTCGACGTAGGAGCAGAAGTTCAACAGCAGCCGCAGCAGCAGCAATTTCGGCGGCGACAGCAACGCCAGCGGTCTCGGCGGTGCTACGCTGTTGTTATCGGCGACCTGGCTCATCAGATACGCCAGGTTCTTGCGGCTGGGACCCCGGGGGCGCCCGCCACCAAGCGCCATCGAAAGCCCCACTACCAGCGAGTTGCGGCGCAGCGGGTACACCATCTCGACGTCGTCGAGGTTGGTGTGCTTGTCGGCGATGATCAGCGCCGTGGCGTCGAGCGTC
>NW_022995092.1:0-414 GCF_008704595.1 Diutina rugosa | reverse complement strand
GTCCTCGGGCAGGAACAGGGGGCAGTTGGCCGCCGCCGCCAGCGGACCGCCACCAACACCGCCGCCGCCGGTGCCACGGCCCACCAGGTGGAGCAGGTGCATCAGCAGCACCAGCAGCGAGTGTGGCCGCAGTATGGGGGGTGCGGGGATCTGGGACAAGTCCTGGACGGACCGCTCGAAGATGCCGTGCTTTCTCATGATGACAACAACCGAATCAAATGGAGCTAAACAAAACAGGAAATGGAAACGCTAGTACTTTGAGGGGTAAGTACTAATCTATAAGGTGTAGGCAGTAAAAGGAAACCACTGGTTCTCCGCTCGGACGTCTGGGGGGGTCGGGGTACGAAGCGGGCACTGGTAAACACAAGTGGTGGTTTTTGGTGTGAGTGCTTAGTGAGGCTCCCGCACCCACAC
>NW_022995150.1:33771-52336 GCF_008704595.1 Diutina rugosa | reverse complement strand
ATGTTACCTAGAGAAGGACTTGAACCCTCATCAAATGCATATGAGGCATATGTTTTAACCGAGAAAAAATTTCCCCACAAACCACATCCACCGCTTCACATATGATACGGAACATGCACCTTGCCAGAATTGCGAGGCCGATGGCCAAGCGAATGATGAGTCTTTCCAGTTACAATGACAACTACGTACTGGTCCTTTTACAAGACAAGTTGGTGAAGTTTGAGAATGTTTTCCTTCGTGACGCTTGTACATCCCCAGAAAGCGTTGACCCATTCTCCCGCCAAAAACTGTTCTCCACGGCGGAAATTGTTGACGGACTCACCATTAAGGACACCCCTCAGGTCGTCAAGAATGCCAATGGCGAAGATGTGTTGCACATCACGTGGAACCAGCACGGCAACGACCACAAACTGGAATACCCCGAACTGTTCCTTGTCAAGTACAGCACCAAGGCTAACCGTCGAGCCGACAAATTCTTCGGATCTGAACAAATCCACTGGGACAACAAAGCCCTCAACAAAGGATTGGACGAGTTGAACTCGACTTATACCGACTACATGAATCCTGACTCCAAAGAGTTCAACAGAGTGGTCGACGTATTGAACAAATACGGTTTAGCATTCATCCATGATTGTCCTGAGCCTATCCACGAAGACATGACGGAGGAGAATACCAAAGACTGGCCTGTAGCTCACTTAGCTGAGCGGTTCGGTTACATCAAGAAGACGTTCTACGGCACTCTCTTTGACGTGAAGAACAAAAAAGAGGCCGAAAACATTGCATACACCAAGGTTTTTTTACCCTTACACATGGATTTGTTGTATTACGAACTGCCCCCTGGCCTTCAACTTTTACACGCCCTTAAGAATTCGACATTGGGAGGGGAAAACATCTTCTGCGATTCATACCTTGCAGCTCAGCATATCAGAGATACTGACCCTAATGCCTTCTATGCCTTAACTCAAGTTCCCATCTCTTATCACTACGATAACAATGGCGAATACTATTACTTTGAACGCCCTTTGATTGTTGAGGAGGAAGGTTACCTTGAATCCAAAACTTACAGACCCAAGATCAAGGAAGTCAATTACGCTCCACCTTTCCAAGGGCCATTTGAGACGGGCATCAGCGAAATCTTAGCTCGCGGTAACAACCAGGAAGTTGGCTCGGGGTCAAACCACGCCCTGGCATCCCATTATTTATTGAAAGACTTTTTAAGGGGCTACAAAATGTTTGAGGATTTCGTGAATGATCCGATAAACAACTACCAAATCAAGTTACCTGAGGGCACAACTGTCATCTTTGATAACCGCCGGGTTCTCCACTCTAGAAATGAGTTTTCTGACGAAAACGGCGGCGACAGATGGTTAATGGGTGCTTACTGTGACGGCGATTCGTTCAGACTGAAATTAAGAATTGCTAAGCGCCAGCTCAAGTAAGTAGTGAGATATAAATTAATGCTATAATTCGGTTAAAACCTATGAACCAGCCATAGGCCGAGGCCACTTGGGGCGATGCTTGTAAATCCAAGGGTGCCGTAACACCTGCGCGAGAGAAAGACGCCGGCGGGGGTCTTTCTGACACAATTGGGTAATTAGATCGATGGCGTCACGATCCATCAGAGGTGGAAAACGAAAGTCAACGCGAACAATACGTTTGTAGGTAATATCTCGATTGACATTTTCGAAAGGAGGTTTGCCAGTAAGAAGCTCATAACATAGGACGCCTAACGCCCAAAGATCAACTTGATAGTTATGGTCCTTTTTCTCCACCATTTCCGGAGGAAGGTAATCAAGCGTGCCACATATAGTATGTCGACGATTATCAGCCTTGGCACGAACCAGCCATCCAAAGTCACTAAGCTTGATGATATGATTTTCGTCTCGGAGTAGATTTTCTGGTTTGATATCGCGATGAATTATCCCTTTCCCATGCAAATATTTGAGTGCCTTGGTGACTTGGAAGATGTAATAACTAGCAAGAACATCGGGAAAGCGTTTTGCTGCTCGCAAATGGTGATACAACTCACCATCGACGGCGTATTCGACGATCAAGTAGACATTATCTCGATCATAAAAGTAACCGTAAAGACGCGAGATGTTGATGTGATAGAGCTGTAGCTGGATGGTGATCTCTCGACCCAAGTTCTTCTCGAGCTGCATCTCGACAAGCTCACGCTTCTTCATCACTTTCAACGCGACGATGTATCCCAGCTCTCGATGCCTGGCGCAGTAAACCAGGCCAAGCTTGCCTCTTCCAAGGGCACGACCAATCTCAAAATCATTTATGCTGAGATCTGTCGTGTACCTTGGGGGCTCGGAGTCCTCTTGAACCACCATGGTTGTGTAGTGCTCTGTAGTTTACCGATTCGGTTACACAATCAGACTCTGAGGCAGTTATATACAGGATTATACACGCGTGATTCAGCAGCGACAGCCGTCCGAAGGAAGTTACCTTCACGTTCGTTTGACATCGGCAAAACGTTGAATGTATGATGTTTAGTATCGTGGATTAACGTCTTCGGAATCTTTGATACCTCCGAAACCGAAAAGAAAGCACTTCACGGTGAGAAACTCGATCAGTTGATATCACAGAGATGATATATTTAGATGTGTATGATTATCATTGCTTTCATGGTGTCTTCAAGTCTCCGACGCATCTACCTGTTTAGTACGTACACTTTTTCCATCATGGGTGAGCGGTTTTTTTCTACCCCTATTCTATCACCGGCATATATATGTAGAAGTGGTGCCCGACGAGAGTTCAAGAATGGGAGTGAACACAGTTACTTAACCTTGGCCATACGGCACCCCCTAAAGATCCTAAGCATATCATACGATGATTCCAACCCACTGGGACTGACCATCACTTTCAAGTCATTTATTTGGTGGACTTTCTAATCGGTCTGATCGATGACAAAGCGAACCATGGGGACGCGCTGTGTGATTGAGTGCGCAATTAGCCATGATCGTATTAATTGCTTCATGGGATTCAAGCTTTGAATCTGACCACTCAGTTGGCTCTTGCTTGGGCTCGCGCAGACGTCCCCATGTCCAATAAAACGACACGCTGTGTATATACAGTGAGGCGGAGCTTGAAACGCGGTATTGTGACGTATTGTTTGTCGCGGAGGTTACTGGTTGTTGCCATTTCCACATGAGGAATTATACTTTGTCGTTATCGTGTATTTGATTAACTTGGGGCACAAATGTGGATTGGCGGTGTTTGCTCCATTTACGGGCGGCCAGTCATGACCTTCGATGCCAATTGCGTCGCCATGATGACCAGCATGTTTCGGTCTGTCACGCTGTTGTCACGCGCAGTTTTACTGCGGACGCACGGCTATTTCTCAGCCATCGGGGGGGCGCCTCGGTGTGCACACGATATCCTAATATTTTAATCGTCGACGGGGAAACGACATCTTGTGACCTTTTGCATTAGATAAGGAAGACGCCGAGAGCCACATGGGAGAGAAGCCATGTCCATGAGGGTGACACACACACCACATACTGCCGTTTTAATTGTGGGCTGATCTAGGCGGCGATGTGGGCGAGGTAACCGCGGTCGGTGGGATGAAGACATCGCGCAGGGCTCATACCCAACATACTCGAGGCCGAGCACCCCCAAAATGGGCGGTGTCGTGTCTTTAAGGTCAGACATAACGATGGCCAGCAAATATGTTCCGGTGGGATAAGAATACTCTCCGTTCATCGGATGCCATTGTTGCCTTGAAAAGACATGGAGCCGCAGAGTCTCATAGTGTATTTATTGTTTCATTATTTTTTTTGGTCTGCCTCCGCGTAGACGACAATTTACACACGGCTGCGCGCTAAATTAGGTGGTGACCTTACCCAGTATAAAAAGGACACTGCATCCCCGAGTTTGCGAGTTCGAATTGAATAACAACAATGGGTCTCGACAAATACAAGGAAAAAGCTAAGCGCCTCTCGAGAGCCTTCTCGTCGAAGGAAAACCTCGAGAAGGATGACAAGGTTGACATTGACGCTGTGGCTGCTGACGCCACCGCTAAGAAGTCTGAGGAACTTGCCGCCGCCGATGCCACCGAACAGACCACCGATGCCGTTGCCGACGCTACCGCCGACGTCCCCGAAGCCACTGAAGCTGCGGCCCCCGTTGCCGAAGCTGATGTTGTTGAAGCTTCGAAGAAAGACGACATTCCTGAACCTACCGTCGATGCCGAAGCCAAGGGTGAAGAAGTCACAGACATCAAGAAGGATGTGGCTGAAGAAGCTGCTCCTGCTGCCGCTGCCACCGAAGCGCCCGCCACCGAAGCTAAGGCTGCCACCGAAACCGCGCCCATTGAAAAGGTCGAGAAGGTTATCGCCGAAAAGACTGCCGAGGCTAAGGAAGCTGCTGTGAAGACTGCCAAGGAATCGAAGTCTAATTTGTTCAAGAAGCTTTTGGGCAAGTTCAAGTCGAGCTCGTCGACCACTGCCACTCCTGCCAAGAACTAAGAGTCGGCATTCGGTTTTGACACGAAACGTGTACGGATTTGTTTATGGAAATCGGATTTCAAAGAATACCTTAATAATTAATGTTTGCTATTATTTACTTGTTTTTGTAGGATCACAATTGTGTAAGGTCTACCATATTCAGCTGTTATTAGACGCGGCACTGCGTCAGTGGTTTTTTCCTCTAACGTGCAAGAACGATCGCGGCTTGCAGTGACCCTGGTTTCAGCACTACTAAATGGTGGGTAACAATTGGTGATTCGGCGCCGACACCGTGATACAGCTCGCAATGTACAACGGCAATTATTGTCCCGAGTAAATTGTCGACAGAGATCAGCTTTACTTGTGGTCATGACAGTGCGAGGCATAGCATCGCAATGTCGTCGTCACCGCATCTGTCGCAGAGTGTGGTAACGGTAATGAGCCGCGTGAAACGCGACAGCCATCTGCATCAGTGAGCGAGCGATTGTGGGCGAGACTTTTACCTTTCCCTTAAGCCACACTCAAACTAAATATCTCTTCGGAACTATCACTTGTTGCTTTTTTTAGATGACTTGCAGAGCAGCGGCGATTTTAGTCTTGCTTTTTGCGAGTTCATCGCACCACAGTGTACTTCCGCTACATAAGTCCCGCATTGTCGACTCGCCCGAAAAAACAAATTCTCAGCGGACAGCAAATCGTCGGCCTGACTTACGCCACTCCTTTCTCGTCCCACACCCATCATCAACATGGACTTGAGAGTCGGCAAGAAGTATCGCATTGGTCGGAAGATCGGTCTGGGATCGTTCGGCGACATTTATTTGGGCACCAACATCATTTCCGGCGAGGAAGTTGCGATCAAACTTGAAAATACAAAGGCTAAACACCCTCAGCTCGAATATGAAGCTAAAGTGTATAAGGCTCTTTCTGGAGGGGTCGGTATACCGTTCGTGCGTTGGTACGGCACTGAATGTGACTATAACGCTATGGTGATCGATTTGTTGGGTCCATCTTTGGAAGATTTATTCAACTATTGCAACCGCAAATTCACCTCCAAAACAGTTTTATTACTTGCTGATCAGCTCATTTGCCGTATTGAGTACATCCACTCCCGGTGCTTCATTCATCGAGATATCAAGCCTGACAATTTCTTGATGGGGATTGGCCGTCGGGGTTCTCAAGTGAACGTCATTGATTTTGGTTTAGCCAAAAAGTATCGAGATCCTCGAACCTATTTGCATATTCCCTATCGGGAAAACAAGAACTTAACGGGTACCGCTCGTTACGCACTGATCAATACTCACTTGGGTATTGAGCAACTGCGTCGTGATGACTTAGAGTCGTTAGGTTACGTTCTCATATACTTCTGCCGTGGTTCGTTGCCTTGGCAAGGCCTCAAGGCTGCTACGAAGCGTCAAAAGTATGACCGAATTATGGAAAAGAAGATGCTGACCCATAACCGAATCTTAACCAAGGGCTTGCCCAATGAGTTCTTGGAGTACATGGACTACATTAAGTCTCTTAGATTCGACGATAAGCCTGATTACCCTTACTTGCGCAAATTATTCCGTGATCTTTTCAAGAGAGAAAACTACCGTTACGACTACGTTTTTGACTGGACTTTGTATAAATTCCAACAAGAGAAGAAGAAGGGCGAAGGGGAGGATCAAAACCAACAACAACAACAACCCCAAATTCAAGCACCCCCAGGGCAACAACTGCAACAACCCTCTCAACCCCAATTACAGCAATCTCTGCAAACTCATCAGCAAGCTAATGCCGGTGCACCCGGTCCAGGGCAATATTCCTCGCAGTTGACTCCTCAACAACAGATGGCGCTTCAGAAGTCGCGGATGATGCTGAAGCAAATGGCATCTGGGCTGAGCCCGCTGTTGGCAAACCAGCAGCCTCAAGGTGGCGACGGAAAAAACTCCGCGTGGTTGTAATTGCATAGCGCTTCGGCCGTTCTCTAGTCCTAATGGTATGTCTCGTATGACCGAGTCCAGTGCCACGAGGCACATCCAAGTTGTGCATTTTCCTTTTTAGTATGTACTTTGAATCGTATGAAATTTCACGAGATGCAACAGCGGAACTTGAAGTTCACCGGCACAATTTTATGATAAATGTGTTTGTTAAAGAATGACAGCCAATGTACTTTTATCAGTATGTAATTACTCTTGCGGCTGCTCTTCCTCAGAAGCCGTCTCTTTCTTCGGCTGTTCTTCCTTAGAATCAGTCTCTTTCTTCGGCTGTTCTTCCTTAGAATCAGTCTCTTTCTTTGACTGTTCTTCCTGAATAGGTTCGTCAAACATCTTTCCCAAAAACTCGAAGACGTGGCCGATTTCACCTTCACCCAGTTCTCTCAAATTACTAGGCACCCCTTCAGTAGCATGGGCTTTGAACGAGTCAATAAAGCCAAAGAAACCATAGAATACATTATCGCGAGCTTCTTCGGCGTAGATTTTGTCGTAGATGTACTTCATCTTGAAGGCATCCATCTTTTCGGAGAACTCAGTGAAGTCGATCGCCTTGTGATTGTTCTTCTCCAACATTTTGTTGTAGGTGGTGTAAACAGGATTCTCTAACAACAACCCGAGAGCAGGGGCCTTAGGAATGTTGATCTTGTTAGGGCCATAGAATTGCTTGATACGCTCAACAGGGCACCCAGTTCTCACAACGAGGCAGGCCATGGCGATCATCTTACGAATTTGATGTAACATGAACAGCTGACCATGAAGCTTCACCAGCACCCATTCAGTTCCCTCAATCACAAAGGGTTCCAGCACCAGAGTCTCCATGATGTAACGCCTCAGAGCTGGGTCCTTAAACGACTTGCCAACTGTGAAGTTATGGAAGTTGTTGGAGCCAACGTATTGCTCCATCGCTTCACGGAAACGTTGCAATCTTTCTTTCAGAATGCGATAAGCACGACGACGAGTATTTTCGACGTTTTTTATCAGTCTGATGAACTGCCCTTCTTCGGTGATCTGACCCTCGGAATCGTAAGTCTTGATCGACTCTCCAGCTTTTTGCTTAGCTAACAACTCTTCCAATTGTTGTTCGGTAACACCAGTAGCCAAGACCTCTTGACGAGTTTCGTCCCACCACTTGGAACCTTCTTCATCCACCAAAAGAGTACCAGGGTGTTCCGTTTGCTTTTCCTCAATCAAATCGGCCAAAGCTGAGTGGGGCTTGGGCGGCAACAACGAGTAAGTAGGCAATAAGTACTCGTAAATTCTCAGCGAGCACATCTTACGGCAGTCAAACAGCTTGGTAACCCGTTGAATGCCCCAAATGCGGATCTGATCAGGAAGTGCTTGGTTGATCTTTTCAATGATATCCTCATCTTCCACAATGAGTTTAGCCAGAATGACGTTGCCCGCAGCGTGGACGCCCTTGTCAGTCCGAGCAGCCCGCATGAAAGCGTTCTTCTTAATGTCGTCGGCGTTGTCCTTGGAAACAGCCCCAGCTTCAACAAAGGCGTTAAACAACTCACCTTCGATGGTCTTGACATTGGGATCGTTCTGAATTTGCATACCATTGTAGCCAGTACCACAGTAACCAATCATCACTGCCACCTTTCTCTTGGGACGTCTTTCCAGCTTAGCCACGGGATTGCCATTTTCATCGACTCTGGGAGTGAATTCACTGGTGATGTTAGTAATCGGTGTCATAATCAGGCCATAGCGATGGGATAATACCTACGTACGTAACCCGATGAGTTCTTTCCTCCCTCTTAGACCGCTTGCCTTCGCTCGTCTTGCCATCCGAAGTACGCTTGGGGGTCTCATTGCCCGAGTCGTTAGGTGAAGTCATCGCGATGAGGTTGGTGCACAAAAAATCTTTGGCTATCGCAATGAGACCGTTGACTGAAGAAGAAACCAAGGTAGTATTCGAGAAGTTGGCGAACTACATTGGGCGGAATATTACCTTCCTCATTGACAACCCGGTGCCCCACGTTTTCCGGTTGCAAAAAGATCGGGTTTACTATGTTAGTGAAGAAGTAGCTCGATTCGCTACCTCGGTCGCTCGTCAAAACTTGATGCTGTTGGGGACTTGCTTTGGTAAGTTCACCAAGACGGGGAAGTTCAGATTGCACATCACAGCATTGCCATACTTGGCTCAATACGCCAAGTTTAAAATGTGGATCAAGCAAAATGGTGAGATGCCCTTCCTTTACGGCAACCACGTTCTCAAGGCTCACATCGGGAAGATGAGTGAAGATATCCCCGAACACGCTGGGGTCATCGTTTACTCGATGAATGATATCCCTCTTGGGTTTGGCGTCAGTGCTAAACTGACAACTGAGGCTCGCAATTTGCAACCCAACGCGATCGTTGCGTTCCGACAGGGCGATATTGGGGAGTACTTGAGAGAGGAAGACACTTTATTCACTTAATTGGGTTTATATATTAATGATTATGGGCGTTATCTGGGAACTTTTTCTGAACATACCACCCTCGCGATGTCATTCACCAACCACAATTGAAAGGACGACGTTTATCGAAAGGTGGCGTTCAAATTAAGTTGGCATGTACGAATTATCAAAGCGGTGACACTCATTTTAGTTCTCTTCATGACAATAAACCAATTGCATGCGTTCTTTGCATTAGCTGAAACCATGTCATTCTTGTTTAGCTAATATATCTTTGAAATCGAGTACTTGATGAAAAATCCCCAAGAACTAAAGTAACTCTTTCTACCTCGTTGGTTTTAAAGTCTCTCTCACTTGATTCTACTTCTGTTCTCGGTCTGTTCGGTTTATCTGCCAGCTTGTAGTATACCGGCCCAGCTCATTTCTAAATTGCAAAGATAAATCCAGTATGCTACAACTGTCAACGAAGCATTATTATACGTCACTGGCTTGAATTTTTAGAGATGATATGTGATCATCAAATCCTAGTGTCTGAGACACATTTAGCCCTCAATATGCCTTAGCAATACTTCAATTGCCTTTGGGAACATTGCTCCGATCATTAGACCCTTGAAAGAGCTTAGATTCTAAGTTGATATGAAGTTGTCGCAACGGAACTGATGTTTGATTGTAGGAATCATTTTAGTATTTCGAAATGTTTCAGTCGGAAGCCATTGCTGGATGAAGAACGCCAGACGAATGGGTTAACATAACAATGTCCCAGTATTCCAACGAGGTTTGGGGAGAATGTCTCTGTCAATGCTTACCGCCGCCCCAGATCTCAATGGGGGAATGCCATTTAGACTTTGCGCTTGAGACAGCAAGACTAAGCTTTGGTCTGGCCCCGGATTTGTACATGAAGGTGCATCACGCAAGGGGACGGTGTGCAAGTTTTTCGAGTGGACATGTATTAAACTATTTGAGACAGCAACGGCCCTGGAAAAGTGGAGTCGCCAGCGACATGGCCATCTTTATCGGTGCCGATAGCAACATAGTCTTTTGCAATTAGTGCAAGTAAACACAGGGTCGCCGCAGCGGCATCGACCATCATTGCATTGATAATGGTGACGAGAATGGCATCCACACGCGGGACATTTGAACGCAAGCAGAGTCGATGTCCTCATGATATACTTCCGAATCGACGATTGAGAGATTCTCCTCGATATATATACTTATCCATTGAAATGAGTCTGCCGACAGCGTAAACGAATGAGTTTTTCACCGTCAAGCAGCCCGGACTAAGCAGCGTCAACGTCTAATTCTTTTCCCGCAAGGGGTTCGCTGCCAAATTCAAAGAACAAAAGTCTCGTTGGGTTTAACTACAGCCTCATTTGGGTCGATGTGATCGCGCAGTATCGTAAGTATCTGTAGGCCAACAACGTCAAGTTAAGAGTCCTTAAAGTAAGATGAAGACCTTCAGTTTTCTATAATCAACACTATCATTGCTCAGGGACCATGGTATTTCTTGGGCGACGTGCGGTAAACGACATTCATAATTGAGGATATTGTTCCCGCTTTGCTATCAAATAGGCGCCTCAATTTACTGATACATCTCCAGGATGATATACCAAGCATAGCAGGCACAAACTTATAAGGTTTGCGGGAGACAGCATGAATTTACACTTACACCAACAACAAAACAGCGTTGAGACAAATAGGGAACGTATGCTTGAGCCCACCATCAAACGATACTTTTGACACTGAGCCTTTCATCTGACCACCATTTTTGTCGACTACGAAAGACGGTGACTGAAGCGCAGTCACGATGCACGAGCTGCGTAAATCACGCTATTTATTTTACTACAAACCGTCAAATTGGGAAGACAGCCGCCCCAGACGGCTGACTAGTCGAAGAACTTTCTAGTAGGCGAGGGTCCAAACAATTCGAGTCTGATCGCGGGTAAGGCTCCCTCGTTCAACAAGCTGAGCCGTTCTCTCAATGTGTTCGTCACCTCGATCGCACCATTACCGTTCACCACGATGCAGCCACCAATCTCTTTGTCCTCCAAACCTTCGGTGACGGTGATTTCAATGTCGTTATTCGTCTTCTCCTTGTAAACCTTAGCCGCCTCATCCTTGGCCTTATTGGCGACGTCCACGTCAGCTTTGGTCACTTTAACGGTAGCCTTAGGTTCTAATAAAGTGAGCGCACCTTCAGCAATTAACCCCGCCATCACCTTGGTATATTTGTCGGTATCTTTAGTGAACTTCTTAAGAGATTCGGCAGCCTCATCGAACAATTGCTCCAACACCTGCTCCTTGGCGTCTAAAACCTTCAACCGCGATTTGTTAGCGGCTGTAGACTTCTGAATTTGCTGGGCCAATGACGCTTTCTTGAGCTTTTGTTGGTAGATCTGGTCAATAGCTGCCAGCTCGCTTCGAACGATCAGCGCCTTTTCAATTTCGTATTCTTCATCAGCTTTGAGGCGGATTTCCTTGGCCTTCTCCTCCGCCTCCTTCTTGATGAACCCTTGCATCTTTGCAAGTTCAGACTTGACCTGAGAATCGTTAGTATAACGCTATCTTCGATAAATTGGGCCATTGGTAACGTACCTGTTCGTCGGATAAACTCATGGTGGATGGGTATGGTCTGGGTTGCGGATACCACGAAAATGAGTGCGTGGACGAACCTGGATGGTAGCGCGCACAACGATGGCAGTGGTAGTCGCCACTCGCATGTAGTATACACGGGTCTCAGGTGGAGTATGGCGGTACCTTCATAAATTACCCCGCCTCCTCCGAAATGGAAAATCAGCCCATGAGTAAATATCGGCTATTTTGCAAGTTGTCCCCAGACTTCGGCGTGCACGCACAACTCAAACCGCTCCGGATATATAGCCCATGCGTTTCCGGGGCTGTTTCAAGTTAGACTACTAACTCCAGTAATAGACATTCACGTTTCTTTATCCCGTATGTCCGACTAAATTATTAATACCCTCACATGCTACGAGACAACGCTCACAAAGGAAAGGGAGCGGATTGTCGGGCCGAACAATAGCCCGCCAGTACTCTGTACCTTGAAGGATTCAGCTAGTAGACGACCGCTGTTTCATAAGCGTACAAAATCTGGATTGCCAGGGGCCATCGGACTTCCAGCGGGGTTACGAAAACGTTTCTCCCAACGTGCTATTCTAAGCCTGGCGATCGGGTCCATCTCTACACCAGGGCTCAAACCCGGTTATCAGTCCCCGTTCGGATGACAGCGGAAGTGGATATAGCGGGAACTAATGAAAGTTGAAAATTCTTTTCTTCCCAGAGTTCTCTTTTCAACCACCATAAACAGGTTCCCTTGTTTCAATCCATACTATACCGAGACCAATACTATACCGAGACCAATACTCCACCTTCTGTGTGGTAACTATCGCCGAACGGGTATGCATAACGTCACGCCGCATGGTAGATAAACACTGTCATACCCGAGTACGCTCGGGTAATTCAAGACTGCCACCCGACGAGGTAGCGTGAGATATAAATTGGAAATTTTTCCCCTACTGAATACCACATCCATCATGTGTTCTCATTGTTCTTGTTCTACGGTTTGGCACGAACGAGTGCCTGGAGTGTGTGGGTGTGGGAGCAAGCAGCTCTACTACTGTGGCCACTGCCAAACGACCCATTGCGTTCGTGAGTACGTTCGGACGACATTTGGAACCTCGCTGCTGGTGGCATCGTCGACATCGACCTCCATTGTTTCAAGATGAGATGCCCGAGGATTGGTGCGGAGCCCTGCGCTCCACTCGGTGAGGGAATGGGTTACTGGTCGACTTTATTCACATAGCATGGTGCCTGGTGCACTCAATAATAAACACATAAGTTTCCATTTTTTAGAGGTGTAGTGTTGGCGGTTAAATATCTCCTAGTTAACCTGGGTAGGGTCCGAGTTGGACCGACGTTCCATAGGCCTCGCTTGACTGCAACAAGGGTTTTTCTCGTTATAATCGTGCGCGGCTGATCCCCCAACCACTCCCACCACCGACGATGAGTAAGCCTGTGCAGCGGAGGAGGAAGCACAAGAACTCGAAGATGGGGTGTGCCAACTGCAAAAAGCGAAAAGTGAAATGTCTGGAAGACCTACCTGAATGTCGCAACTGCGTCAAACACAAAGTGCGGTGTGGATATCTCGACTACACCGACGCCCAGAAGGCCGAGCTCAGGAACAGCAAGCTTACCCAGGAGTTTGAACTGTTGACCACCGTCCCCCTGAATGAATCAATCGCCTCGATGGATTCGGTGTGGTCACCTGATTCCCATAAACCCACCCCCGCATTCCCATTGTTACGCAAACGGCTTAGCCACGCTAACGAACATTTGAGATACCAGGTACACCACCACAATATCAAGCAGAATTTCGATAACTTGATGCCCCTGGCCACTAGTGTGGATATGACGTACCCGGTGTACACTATAGACGAACACGCGAACCAAGAGACTACTCAAAGCCCACCGATAGAAGCACAGCCCCGATCATTCAAACTCCTTAATGGGGTACAACAAGTGGCCACGTTCAAAGTGCAGAATAATCCGTACAGTCGCAAGTTTTATGTTAACAAATTTGATGAGGACGTCGCGGCCTACTCTCGATCCATTGCCACAGGCACAAACTCCATATTCGATGTGCGTTACCTATATTTCCTGTGGCTTCTGCTGTTCACAAATCGTGCATACTCGAGCCAGCTTTACTTTTCATGTCTCTTGAACTTGACCATTAATTACTTGATTTGTAACCTGTTTACGAGCAGCATCAAATACCGCGAAGCTATTGCCAATTCTGCACTCGAAAATAATCAGCATTACTTGGACCAGACAAAGACGAAGGACGTTATTATCATGAGACTGATTGAACACTACGCAAACATCATCAAACGACTACGTTTGCTATTGAACGAGCGCCAACATCCAGATTCGGCAGCCCAAGTTTCATTCGTGTTATCAGTGATGTCGGTGTATGATCCCGAGGCAACATTGCATTCCTTGAATTGTTTCAGAGATGGTTTGTTTTCAATCTTGACTTACCATTTTAACCGAAGTGCCGCCACCAAAGAAGAACTTTTCTTTATCCCGCTCCACCTTCAGTTAATGAAAAACTCAATGAAACTGGTCTACTTCCCTGCTACACTGATACTGACGCTCCACGAATTCCTACACTTTCTCAGGCACTTTGTATCGCTAGTCGAGCCTTACTTGACTCGTCCCCAGGAAACCACTGACGACGCTAGTCAGGAGGAAAACAAAGATTGCGGATATGCCTTTATTCATCTCAAACTTTTGGACTTGCTCGAATTTGTTACGGATGTCGTTGAGATTCACTATGATGAGATTAACGACAACTTAGACGACATGCAGACCCAACAAGAGACACTATTCCGAATGATGTATAAATGGGTGAGATTTTTCCCCTCCCAATTGCTTCGGTTGCACAGAGGTCGTCTGCCCCTTTTCACGCTCACATATTTATTTTATCAGACGGCGAAGATCAAACTCTTTGCATTGTTTCCGCAAGTCAAGTTCTTCTTCTTAAGAGACTTTGCACTGCCAATCATGCTCGATGTCTTTATCATCCCTCCCAAAGAATTCCATGAGGTCTGGAATCATCATCTCGAGTTAACTAGATTTGATCTGATACTGAGTCAAGAGTACTCCACAAACATTGCACCCCAAATTAAGTTTACTGCCGCATACCTCATTCGATGCATCCAATATTACCAAGATCGCCTCAAATTATTGTACAAATTGGTTTTAGAGCTGGCTCTGACCTTCCCCATTGAAAATGTTAGGAAGTGGCGGGATGCCATCACCGATGTTGCCGCGCAGCGCCAATTCTTCAGTGACAACACTGGTCTACGTGAACGCAGCATTCGGTTCTTCAGCGAAGCACACATTCGTCAAGAGAACTATCCTTTGGTGTATGGCGAGCAAGAGATTTACATGTTTGAAGACGACGATCAGGCACCTGATCTTCCTGAAGACTTCTTCTTCAACGTTAATGTTGATTATTCTACACTTCAAGCAAACGGGTTATTACGTGAGGACTGGTCTCCTTTTTAGAACATATAACTCTATAAATACGCATTACATTATCACTCTAGTGACACATGAGTTTCAAACCCAATATATGGCAAATAGTTAAAATGGAACATGAAAAATTTCACCTGCCATCTCTAATTACCCTCTATCTCTTCAACCTTGATGATGATTGGAGAGTCTCCACCGCTAGAATGGTCATCATCTTCTGGGGGAACCGAGCTTGTAACCGAGCCTGCGGTCATTTGTTTGAGCTCATTATCGATCATTGCGTCAAGCTCGGCATCCTCCTCATCACTCTCACAAGCGGATTCCTGATCAACGGAAGACTCAATCTTGAAACGTTTAGTTGAAGATCCAGATTCAGAACCGGAGAAGTTGACAGCACCATTCCTTCGTTTGCCTCGCGGTGCCGCAACGACATCATCATCATCGTCTTCACTGCCATCGTCGTGATCACCATTAGTGCTGACACCGGCGTTGCTAGAATCATCGAAGTCGTCATCATCGGACGAGTCTCCACCAATATCAGCATCCAAGTTACCGTTTTCCTCTAGTTCTTTTTCTTTTGCAGCCCGTTCTTCAGCCTCCAATCCTTCCAAAAACGCGTTAATCTTAATTAATTGCTCCTCATGCCATAAGACATGACGTCTAAGATCGTATTCACGAGCAAACGTACGATCACATTTAGGACGAGGACAGAAGTACCGATGGCTGATATAATTATCAGTCATAAATCTCTTCAAGTCAGTCTTTCCCACGGTATTATTAAACTTCAGAAGCGATCGATCCGATCTCACCGAGCCAGTAGGCGGAGTAGATGCCTCGCTATCGTAAGTGCGTTCAGGAAGACCCGATATGGTAGACTCACTCAAGAGCGCCTGAAGTCTCACCTTCTCCTTGGGTTTGAGAAGCTCTTCAGGGATATTACCATCATGAACGTCATCGTAGTGATCGATGAGATGAGCTTTCTTTGGATACTCGGCGACGCAATAATTACATTTCCAAAGTTTAATCGAGTCGTCACCATGACAAAGCATATGGTTGTCGAGCCCACGTTGACCGACACACCCACGGCCACAAATGGGACAAATCAATTTAGGATGATCATCTTTGACATGGAGTTGGAGGGCCGACCATGTCTGTAGTGTTTTGAAACAACCGGGGTGGTCGCACTGGTAGGTAGGGTGTTCGCCATGGTATTTTTGTTGGTGAGCCGTGAGACGGTTTGGCCGGGAAAACTGCTTGCCACAGTCCTTACACTGTAGCGGTTTTTCGTGTTCCCGACGGATATGGTGGCGCATCAGTTGATGCTTGTAGAACGTCTCTTCGCAATGAGGGCATTGAAACGACTTGGTGTGGGTGACCTCGTGACGCTTTAAATGCTGAGCTGAGTTTACCCCTTTGCCACACACCTTACATTTGAACGGTTTTTCTTCCTCGGATGAGTGGGAGACGAGATGGGCCGTCAAGTGGGATTTGCGAAGAAACAGCTTATCACACTGAGTGCATTGGAACGGGCGCTCGCCGGTGTGGGAACGCTGATGCTGTTCGAGGAGACACGGTCGGTTGTAGGTCTTGGTACACTTGTCACAGTGATACACCGGACGGGACGGTTGTTTTTTCACCAGCGGGCTCGAGGAAACCATCGAGTGATCATACAGAGGTTTGATTAGTGATGCGGCGCGCCAACACTACGATATTTCGATGAGGGGGAGAGACGTGGATACCCCACACGCAATACAACACGCTAGACATGCATTAGACAATAAATACTACTCGACGTCAGTGTCGGCGCCCTCGGTTTCGACGTCGAAGCCTGAGGCGGGCGAGTCAGCGTCGTCGTCGTCGTCGTCGACCAACTCCTGCAACACCTGGATGCGAAGGGAAAGAAGGTAGCTGAACGCCCGGTAGTCGACGGCGTCGTCGTCGGCGACCTGGCGGACGATGTTTTCGGGGACGTCGTGCCACCCGATCTGCTGGAGGATGAGGACGGTGTCGGCGACGGAGACCGTGCCGAACTGGTTGAACCTCAGGACAAACTCGGCGAACGCCGTTTCCATCGGATCCACTGCCCGCTTCAAAGGAGGTGTGGAAGGGGATGAAGGCTCGCTGGGGGCGTCAGGGCCATGGCGGGGTTGTGCGGTCACCGTAATTGCACAACTGGGGGCGGAAACGTCGTCGTCGCAAGCGCTGGCAGTGGCGCCGTTTTTAAACTGGCTGCCAATGCCAGGGTTCGTATTTTGTTGGGTCAGAAAACTTAACGGCTGGCCGGGTGCGGAGGGGCAGGCAGGCCGGGTCGAGAACGCGGTCGGGGGTGTGGGGACAAAGCGATCGCGTCGAGGGGGTTAGCGAGCGTGGCTGGCGACAGATATTTACGGTGGTGGTTGATCCCTGACGGTGGCTTGCCGATTGCGAGCCCGCCGACACGCTAATCACACTTGTCTGTGATAATCGGACCTTGGCCGCCGGGGGCGGAGATCCATCACCAGGTGGTGCTCGATCGTAACCGACAAGGAGCATTGCGGTGGCGTCAGCACCCCTCGCGGCAGCAGCCTACCGTAAACGAGCAAAAAAGCACCGCTGCAGACGTCCACAAAGATGTTGGGCCCCGGCGCCAGCCGCCCCCATCGCTTCACTAATCTAAGCGTATGGTTGTCAGCCGCCGGGTGGGTACTTAGGCCTGTGCGCCATTTTGCATCCGATAACCAATTTAGGAAGGCATAGTGAGGGCGTCATCCATCTCGACGTACTTTGGTCGCTCGCGAATCCCCTGTCGATCTAAAAAACCAGGCGTGTGGCCATCACCTAGACGTCGAAGTCCGCCACCGCCCTTGCGATTAGCCTTATCTCTTCGCTGGCTGAGTGGGCTCAGGGGGGGCTTGGCACAGTAGGCTGGTTGTCGCACCGTTGCTCGCTCGCACGGGCTCCGCCTCCGGTGGGAGAGGGGGTGAGACAAATGACTAATAGTGGCTGTCAACGAATGACGGTGGCGACTTCTAGTGGCCTGATCACTGTAATTACCTGTAAGCCGAGTCAATTGCCGGCAGTGAATGTCTCGGCAGAGCTGCCGCGGGGCTAAAATAGCGCCTTCCGGCGTAAATGGCGCCGACACCCGCTGGCGTCATTGCTGTGGCCTATCTGCACTCTACCGTCTTCGGCGAGCGCTGAACCTCACCATCACTGAGACTCGAAAGTTATACGCCACTCACCATGGGGATCAACAATCCAGTGCCGCGGAGTCTCAGAAGCGAGTCGAAGTAAGTCAATTGCCCTAGCGTGCGCTGCGTGAAGCTGACGACTAACCATTCTCTAGAAAAGCCGCCCAGGTGCTTTCGAGCTTTATCAAACCCAACACCGTCGCCGGGCCCGACCAGGTGATCCCTCCCCGTATCCTTAAGAACGCCCAGGGACTTGCCATCATCACCGTGTTGAAGGCAGGGTTCCTTTTCTCCGGGAGAGCCGGGTCTGGTGTCATCGTCGCCCGTCTCCCCGATGGGACGTGGTCAGGCCCGCTGGCGATCGTCACCGCCGGCGCTGGGGCAGGGGGGCAGATCGGGGCCGAGCTCACCGACTTTGTGTTTATCCTTAACACCAGAGAGGCGGTGGAAACGTTTGCCCAGGCGGGGTCGGTGACCCTTGGGACCAATGTGTCGGTAGCGGCGGGGCCGTTGGGGCG
>NW_022995150.1:4262-33749 GCF_008704595.1 Diutina rugosa | reverse complement strand
GGAAGTGGCGGGGTCAGCGTCGCTTAAGGCGGTATCGGCGGTGTTCGCCTACCTGAGAACTAAGGGGCTTTTCGCCGGGGTGTCGCTAGAGGGGCTGGCCATCGCCGAGCGGCGTGAGGCCAATCGTAAGTTCTACGGCAACAACTGCAAGGCCCGCAACATTCTTTCGGGCCAAGTGAAGCCGCCGCCCGGCGCCGACCCCCTCATGAGAGTGTTGAGACTGCGGGTGTTCAACAACCGTGGTGTCTACGAGGACGAAGACTTTTACGACGATGACTACTATGACGACATCCCCACCACCTTCAGCGACTCCACCAGTGAGTACTCTCGCCGCGGTGGCTACGGCGGCGGCCTGAGTCGGCGCAACCGTCGTTCTGAATACTCCGACTCCGACTCTGACGACTCTTGGGACGAGGGACGGCGTCGAAACCACATCAACTCCTACGGAGGCGGCCGATCTAACCAGCGCACCAATTCTACCCGGGGTGGTCTGGGGTGGGAAGACGACCTATACGACCGACGCGGCGGCGGCTACGACGACGTTGACCGCGTGGGCCTGCGGATGGCATCTACCCGGCTTGACGGCCCACTGAGACCGCCAGCATCTTCGAAACCGAACTTTGGCGGCGCTGCCAAAACCAATGCCACCCAGGCCATCGCGCTCTACACGTTCAAGGGCGAGCAAGGCGGCGATCTCCCGTTTGCCAAGGGCGACGTCATCGACATCGTGGAAAAGTCGAACTCCACGGACGATTGGTGGACCGGCAGAATCAACGGCCAGGTGGGGATTTTCCCCGCCAACTACGTTGAGCTCATTTGAAAGGCCTCGTAGTAGCAAGCCGTTTTTTCTTTCCAACGAAGCATGATAAATTTTTGTGTAACTATAACTTTTGGGTTGTGATAATAAGCAACCGCCTACCCCCCCAGGTGTAAAAAAAATTTATAACATTTTTGTAGTATATTTGGCTCTCGGCGACAGAGTGCTGCTAAGTGCTGAGTCGGGCCGCATTATCAGTGTACAAGCGTGCGACATTTGCCGGTCACTTGGCTCTCCACGCACTCCGCACCCAATGTCGACTCAACTGGGGATCGCCGTCGCTCCTGAGCTTGTGGAGGCGTTTCATTCGCTTGACCAACCCCTTGTTGTCGTTGTCAACGATGACTCGACTCAGTTGGTGCCCGACACCGACTTCTCGGGCGCCGCGGGTGCCAGTCTTTCTGCCCACTTCGACACGGTGCACCAGTACGCCAAGTCCACCTACCCCAGCCCTCGCTACATTATAATCCCCTCGGAAGATTCGGGGAATTATATATTTATCCTGTTCATCCCCGATGACGCCCACATTCGCCAGAAGATGTTGTACGCCCTGACAAAGAATACCTTGCTTCTGTCACTTGGCCTGGGCAAGTTCCCCAAAAACAAGACCTTCGCTTGGACTGACCTTGAGGAGCTTACCCACCAGTACTACCAACGCAGCATTGGTGACAACGATACTGCCGGGGTCATGACTGAGGACGAACGGGTGGTGTCCACCATCAACCGCATGGAAAACTTGGGGGTGGGTAACCGCCAATTGGCTTCTATGGGGACTCAGGATAACCTTTTGTACCCGTTTGAGCTGTCACTCGAACTGGCATTTGCCGATTTCAGCAAACAAGGCCAAGTGGTCGTGTTCAGAATTGACTTAGACCGCGAACAATTGGCATTGCAAGGGTCTAAATCGGCGGTGACTCCTGAGTCGTTGGTGTCGGTGTTGGAAGCCCACACCTCCGACGATGTCCAACCGCAGTATGCAATTTATCAGTACACCGACGGCAACACCGCTTTCATCTATAGCTGCCCTCTGGGGTCGAAGGTGAAGCAAAGAATGCTATACGCGTCTTTTAAGCTGGGATTGATCAACCACTTGAAACAGCTGGGAATCGATATCACAAAAAACATCGAAGTCGGTGACTTGGACGAGTTAGAGACCACTCAGTTCAATCCTGTCTCTGATACCGTCAAGGACGAAAACAAGGTGGGCTTGAAGTTTAACAAGCCTCGTGGCCCGAGAAGACGGTAACTAGAACCAAGGTCGCTAAAATATAAATCTCTGATAGACACTTTTTTCTTTTCCTGCTGATCTAAAAATTATACCGCTCTTCGATCCTGCATTAGTCGCAGCGTCGAAACCGTCGTCTAAACTGCATCACCGTTTGCGTACGCAAAGCATGTGATGAAAGTTGTCAAAGTTTTGGAAGGTGTAGGTGATCAATCCAACGAACCGTTATCAGTGGTACTAGCTGTGATCATACCCTTTGCGAGATTCTTCTTATCGCGTACCTTACAGCTGCATTGGGTAGTTTTCCAGTCACCACCTCTGAGCGTCGCACGATGCGTGTAGAGTCTATCCCACGTTACACCCCACGAGTGGTGATACACACTGACTGGATGTAGGTGTGGGAAGTATGGGTCGTTTCTAGGAGTTTGACTTTCAGCCTAAAATCAAGTTATCAGTCAAATTATTTGTGATTGAAGTCACCTTGAGTGGTACCTATATATCGTGATCTAATCATAAGCCTCTTTTTTGCCGGCTAGCATTCTGTGTTATGGAACTTCAAACAGCGCGAGACCATCAAACTATAAGCGAATTCCAAGCCGCAAGTTAGTCGGCGAAATTGATTCGATCTCTTGACTCTGTCCACTTCTTTAGTTTCTTCACAACCTCTAAGCAACCTCATACTACCGGTTAGCTCACCTCTTAATTCAACGTTTGGGTTAGATCTGCCGATTTACGCGACCGCATTTATGTACAGTGAGCGTGGCTATCGACACATAACGCGTTCCCGCACCACATACACTCCCACTGAGTTTTTCCTTACCAAATACCTGACACCACGGTGATTAAATATCACGACGTCTGTGGTCGATTGTGTCGTGCCCGTTTATTAGCTGGAGATGTCATCCACCCCTCTTTCCGTTGTGCTTGAGGCACGCCCCAAGATGCTCCCCTTTGATGAGCTTATGGTGGACATCCCCTCCGAAGATCACATCAAATATGTACTTCTGGACATCGTGACATATTTAGACAGCTTGCTGGATCTTTTAGTACTGGTACTATCCCCGGATCATGAGCTAGCTTGGTATTTGGAGGGGAGAGATGCCATCCTTGATATCGTTCGAACCTGTGACAATATCGACACCTTGATGAGCCAGTTACTCAACACTCTCGAATCGGTAGTGGAGACTTCTGTGCTGGAATTTCTTCTTACCGAGTTTGATGAGGTCAGCGACCTCATCCTCGAGGTAAAGAAAGTAGTATTGTACTACAAGCGAAATTTGGATACTGCCATGGCCTTTGCTGATAATGAATCAACAATTACAGGAATCACACGAGAGATTGAGGATTTGATTAAAATTGTCGTCAAGATTCGCGAGCGTACCATCTCAGATCACCCGCCATATTTTGGTTCCGATTTCACTGAAGTGTGCTCAAATCTCAAAATCAATGACTCTCCGACAAGCAACAAACTAAGAACATTACCAACAGTCAACCCCCAACATACAGAAGCTTACCAAGATTACGTTATGGCCGAGTCACGGATTAACGCAGTTATAATATCGCTCGATATTTTGCCGGCAAAGTTGGACGAGCTTAACAATATGTGCCAGGGTGAGCACGAGATGATGAGAAACGAACACGTGGACAATTACGAAATCCTTTTCCAACGATGGGAATTTTTACAGACAGAAATGCAACGAATCAAAGCCGATTTTGTGGATACCCATTGGCGCCAAGCATATACTCAATTAGTTGAGGCGACAAAGCCGCAAGTTGTGCTGGCAAGTTGGCGACTGGATGAATGCACCAGCCATTGGAAAATCATAAGCAACGCAATGGCCATCATCCGATCGGGCGTTTCGGAGTCATGGATCCCCGCCGATCCTGAGCTTGAGCATGAATTTGAGAAGCTACAAGCAGCAATGGATCGTGATACCACCAGTCCCTCGACCAGTCGCCGAATTAGCTCGGGTACTAATTCTGCAACCCCTGGCGGGTTGCGCCAATTCCACACTGCCCGAGCCGTACTGGCACTGTTCGACATTCTGGCAGGAGGCAACCTAATCGAGTTGAAATTGGGTAAGCGGCGCTCATTAGGTGACCGACAGCGACTGGGTGAGAAACGAATCAGCTCAGAACCAAGTCCATTCATTCAACGTTTATCGCAAAGTCAATCGACTCCCCGAAACAGTCAAGGCAGCAATGACGCTAGTGGCTCACTGTCGCGGAACCTGGGAAACAGTTCGTTCAGTGTTGAGAATGCTCATAGAAGAACTTCTCGAGACAGCCTAGATTCAACTGTTGGAGTGAAAGATAGACATTCCTCATTTGAACACCATAACAACAGTGATTACGATATGTCATACGAAGCAATCGATGAGTCATTTGAAGCTCAGCAGGATCCAAAGAATACAGCGAGTGTTGAACAGAAGACATCGGCGTTGAAAACCACTGGTGACAACATTCTTTCAACAATTGGAGATGAAGATTGCCAGGAAGTTATCAAACCGATCAGTGACGAACCGATTACCGAGGAAGTACACAATGATCTTACTAGATTGTGTGACACGATGGAAAGAACTCAGATTACACCCAAAAGGGAGTTGGATTCAACTCATGAACCGATCATAGATAAATCAGTTGGTGCTGGTATTGCGTCCCGCGATTCACTTACAACTGATGAGGAGGACACTCTCCTGGAAAAAGTGTCCGTTCCCAACTCTCTGGTGGAACTGTCTCGTGTTCCATCACTGCATAGCACTAAGCCGGAAACTCGCCCAGTGAATGTGGAAGAACTTTTCGTTAAGCTTATGGTACCACATCGTCCCCTGGGTTTGCCGTACATGGTTTTGGATTATTTTGAACGAGGTTTGACAGTGGTGAAGAAGCAGAGCGATCGGGGGTCCATGCTCCCCACACTTCTCAAACCACGGAAAATCACTATGCCTCCGCGAGCTTATTACGCTCCTCAATCGAGTTACAATAAAGGCATGATAGTCTAATCACATCTTTAATTGACATTCGAGAAATTCAAGAAGACAACGTAAAAGAGAAACTCATTCTAGAACCTACCAATCCACTCAGAAATATAACAACTCTCTTCAAGCCACTCCAGCCTTTTTATCCTGAATAAGTGGCATTCAGAGCTTGACTCTATGTTTGTATGATGTTTCATCAGTGTGGAATTCTGAGAGCACGGCACCTTTGACAATGCATAGCGCGTCGTCCTCAAGTTATAAAGAAACCAAGTAAGCATACTTGATGTCTTTGTAACGTGAGGCAGACCACTGCGTGCCCGAAAAGAAAGGGACCCACACCAAAATAAGCTCCATTGGGTTATGGCGAAAGCACCACACTTGTCATGACTATGGTTTAGGAACCACGTTCCCATCGCCGACTTGGCCGAAGCCTACACTGAGACGAACCCAGGCCTTGTACCTCAACCATTCCAGAGTCCTCACTCCAACTTAAGGGAGCCGTCGTCAGCAATAGCATATCTAACCCTACCCGAAGGTATAAAGTCAAAACAGACGAGCAGATTGCTAGAGCCCCTTACGAAACCCATTGAAACAAACACACAGGAATGATAGTGGTCCACGAGATGTTGACTCGCCGCGTTTCCGCATCGATGGCAGGAGACTTTCCCCAAAGCATTGTGTAACTTCGATAGCTTCGATGACAAGTTCTTGGTGTGAGCCAAAGTCTGAATAAATTTTCGCGATGGCTTTATATGCCTGGTGTGCATATAGAGTGATGTGCAGTACTTTCACGTTAACCCTAAACAAGATTTTGAAAACGAATCACCGTGACTCCAAATGTATTTTGGGTTCGTCTCAATGATAGCGTCAGTTTTAGCTCACTAAATTTTCCATCGAAATCAATGCATCATCTTTTCGTCTAAGTACATTGAATTATAAGCTTATATTAAATCTCGTAAAACATTAAATATCTTTACAGATGGGAGTTGGTTAAAATTAAGGAATAATTATTAGAGAGTGGCCTTCTTCTTCGACTTTTTAGTAGGCGACGTGGACTTCTTCCGCTTCATCATCAGCGACATCTTTTCGCGATAGTTGTCCATAGGCTTCAACACATTAGGCGAATGCGATCTTGATCTCGAAGCTTGCAGAGGCACCAGCGCTGGCTCCAGTCGCTCATTTGAACCATTTTGGGCATCCTCAAGTTGAGCATCTGCGAAAATATTCTCAGGATTAAACAGTGGAAGTTCCAAGCTTGTAGAGAATGATGGCTTTGACATGGTAGCCATTTCGGAGGCCATGCTATTTTTCTCTTGAGTAGTCGATTCAAGCTGCGACTTGAGTTCGGCAATGGTAGCATTGAGATGCTTAGTGGTTGACATGCTCTCATTCAATTCCTGCTTTTTGGTTTCTAGAAGAGACCGGAGTGATTCATTATCTTCATCGAGAGACGCTCTGTCCTCCTGAATATTAGCTAACTGGGCCGAAAGCTGTTCTTTATCGGACTGGAGTTGATGGATTGCCTCGCTGTGATCTTGAGATTCATCCAAAGTTGACTCAAGCTTTTGAGTGAGGGCAGAGACACGAGCGCGAAGATCGGCCGTTTCAACTGCCATCTCTGAATTTCTTTGAGAGTAGTCGGCAACGGCTTTTTCCTTGGTAGCTAAGCGTTGCTGTAGTTGAGAAACCTCAGCCTGAAGCTGTGTGATTGTGGAAGCTTGGCTTGAGTCATTCGCGGAGCTTTCGTCGATGGAAGCTTGAAGTTTAGAAGCTTTGTCTTGCAGAAGAACTAATTCGTGACTGAGTTTGTCAATATCAGTGTTTGCCTTCAAGAGCTCAGCTTCGTATTGTTCCTTGAGTTGAGTTTGGGCGTGGAGAGAGTCTGCGAGCTTCGCCTCAAGCTTCTTCAATGCCTCATTTTGGTCATTGTCAGCGCCATTCCGAGCTGTTCGTTCCTCTTCAAGCAATTGCTGAAGCAGTTCGGATCGACGGTACTCTTCGTCAAGCTGAGCTTCTTTCTCTTTGAGAAGTCTTTCCCATTTGTCGGACGCTGCACTCATTGCACCTTCAGCTTCCGCTTGGTTTTGCTTGGCCTCCTCAAGCTGAGACCGGTAGTTTTGTAACTCAGTTTGGTGATTGAGTCGATGTTGTTCAAGTTGTTGCAGAATAACTTCGACATTCTGAGCGTGTTCAGCTTTGATGGCTTCAATTTGTTGCATGTGCTTTTCACGTTCATTGACCAACTCGGCGCTAACTTGCGCCAACTCCGTTTCAAGTTTTTCCTTGACTTTAGTTAATTCCGAAGTGGAGACGTCAAGTTGACGTTCGTTAATGCCTCGCAACCTCGCTAGTTCGGACTTATTATGCTCTGCTTCTTCCATGGCGCGAGCCAACAGATTGTTGTGGTATTCTTTCATCTGTTGGATTTGAATGGTGTGACTTTCAATCGTAGTAAGGGCCTCTTGGTACTTTTGATATGTGTTCTTAGCCAGGTTTTCCCGGTCAAGCAGCAGACGAGCAATATTAGCGAAGAGTTCTCTGAACTCATGGTATTCGCGAGCGGTAGTTGTGATCGCATTGCGAATCGACACAATCAGAGCTTTTAAATGGGCAACCTGTTCCTTCAAAGCTTGATTTTCGTATTTTAAACGTTGACTCTTCATGTGAGCTTGTTGACTAAGGGCATCCTGAGCTCGACTCATGATATGCATAGTTCCACGGGGCTGAACCAACCTAATTGGCAGACCTAAGGCTGATGGATTACGTGCGGTTACAACCGGAATTGCACGACGAATTGCAACAGACGCACTGTGAATTTTAGGTTTGACCACCTTAAACCGTGATTGGCGAGAGGATATCTGGCTCTTGGTTGGACGAGCGTATGATGGCACCTCTGAGGTTGGAGTAGTGGTGGGTTGTTTCGAACGGAAATTGTTGAAAATGCGAGCGACCTTGTATAAAGTGGCCTTAGTTGCCGGTTTGGGATGCGCCGGATCCAAACACACCACATATTTGCACAGTCCAGCGGCTGCTAAGACATCGGCAATGAGACCGTTCACATCCACAGCGCCATTCATTTCCACAAGCATTTTTGGTTGTTCGTCAGCCAGCACAACATTAATCACAAGACACTTCAGAATCACCGCCAGTTTGACTCGGTTGGCAAAGATCCAATCAATAACCTCAGAGGTGAGCGGCTTTGACATGAACCCTGATGTCAGACGAGGATGCTTAGGGTCGATTATATCAACGCAAAATGAATTGTTGACGATCTCGTAAGCCGAAACTTGTCCCTCGAGATTGGCTAACACCTGACGAAGCTTCAGAGTTTTCCCCAGGCCCGGGGAGCCCATGAACATGAGATTATTATAATTTGACGCCAAATGGGCCACATCCCCAGTTAAGACATCATCAAACTCATAACGTATCCCCGAGAAGTCAATGATGTTCCCATTTACAGTGAACACCAGGGACTGATCGTTCCGACTCTTGATGGAGACGAGAGGAAGTTCTTGACCGTCCATACTGTGGCCTCCAATTTTTCTATCCCCTTATGGTGAGATGACAACAACCGCGAAGGTTTGTTTACAAATATTCAGCCGTATGCAGTCGCGCAATCTGCACTTACCACGTATAGCGACCAAATATGACTAATGTCACTCTGCATAATCAACGGCTACAGATTATCGATCTAAAGTAGCCTCTTGAGTTATGTGTCTTAAGATGCTAGGTGCTACATTATGGGCCATACTGGTTTTTGACTATAAGTATGGTGATGTTAGACTCGCATCCTACCTGTCACTTTCGTGTCGGTGGTGCTGATCTTTATTGACGAGTGTATTCTTGAGCGAGCCTATCGTTTGTTGGAACTGTTCCTCTCACCACTTTTACTCCAGTGATACTTCCAGGTGAATACCACCGAGTTTACGCGTACTTATCGGATTACGTGTCTGTGCTAGGCACAAGACAATCTTCGCCGTTTTCTACTTGTCCTTGCGCGCATTTGAGTGTCTCGTAGAATTAAGGTTTACGACGTACGCACCGTCACCAAATTATCAACGTCTCCTCTAGGTTTTCACAACCACCACATCCGGCCCACTGCTTGACTATAGACTCTAACACGTATTTCTGGTTTTGACGTAAGGGTTTGCAGCATATGACTTTGACGTTCATAAGAAAAAAGCGCGTTTCCAGAAATCCACCGTTAACGCTCGATTCAGCCTCACCCACAGTTTATCGTTTTCAAATGCTCACCCCTATATGAGCCGTCCCGATCGGGCACAGATGCGATTGATGTGGCACTATATTATCTCTCGGTTCGCTCCACAAACTTGTGGCGTCGATGCATATCATCCGGTTGGTGTATCCATATACAGATGCACAGCTGAGGTTCAATCTTGCCCTAAGTCTTGATCCCGGTGATCCCTTAGTGAGGCAGATCCAAGACACTCTTGTAGTGGTGAAGCTGGCCCACCGACTGATGATCGAATGGTTTCGCAGAGTACATTTGGATGTGACTTTGAATGAGGAGTATGAGGCAGTGGAAGTAGCAGAACTTGTGTACTCCAACCCCCATGTGCTACAGGTACTGATGCTGTTTGTGGGAAAAGCTGTGATCATCCCTATGAATACACTTCACAGGTTGACTATTACTGACACTGATATGAGTCAAGATCAATTTGACTACATTCAATATAATCTATTCCGTCTCAAAACGTTAACGGTATCAAATCGATATATTGGCAACTTAAGGGTTAATGCGGCTCACACGATGTGGAACAAATTGCTGTTAACCAATTATCGTTTGGATCTTGAAAGCCTACCACCCATAACCCATTTGCAGCTATTCAATTGTTCCATTGAAGACCTGGAGATCCTCCCTTTGCATCTGCTCAAATACCTAGTGGTCAACGATCTCGATTGGGGTCTTCATTACATTTGGCATCTGATTCTAGCTCTGCAAGATCGGCTTCGAATTCTCCGACTAGGAGAGTTTAAGCAAATTAGTCCAGATTTTAGCCTCATGATTCAAGAACTTGTTGACATTAATCGCGCACACAAGCTACATCTCCAATATTCTCCGAAAGCCAAATTCCTGTGTCCATATCCTCTACGTGAATTAAGTTTGAAAGCATGTCAAGATTTGATTGTTGGGCGGAATTTACGTCGTATCTGCCTTGAGACACTCGTCATCAAAGAATCAAACATGGACTTCTTCGGTAAGTGTCCTCAATTGAGGTATCTAAATATCAATGAACTTGAATGTCATTGTGACCTGGCTACTTTAAGCATTCCGTCTACGGTAACTGATATTGGTATTTTGAGTATGAGTCTGACTTCAACTACTGCATTTTCGTGGGAGCGACTTCAATTGCCTGAAAACCTCCACACGCTAAGACTACGAAATGTAGGGCTCAATTCATCGACGGAACTACGAATCCCTAGCGAAGTATCGGTCATCGATCTTAGCAATAATCACCTTACTGAATGCGAGGACTTTCTCAGATACGAAAAGCTTCACACATTACTTTTACGAAACAACTGCTTGAGTATGGCAACAATTATTGCTCCAAACCTATGTGTTTTGGATGTTGACATGAATGAGCTCCAACGGTTGGTGGTGACAAAGCTGGTAACAGATTTGTCAGTGCTGCTGGCACTTGATTGTATAACCAACATTGATTTGTGGGATGAGAACGACTGGAATTTCTCTGAGCAGCTGATAGACTCGATAGTTACTTTACCGCAGAAACTAACACGATTTCAATTGATGACAAACCAAACAAACTCGTTGGGTGAAGTTGAGGCGCTGGTGGTTACCCGTTCATTTGGATTGATAAATACACTTTTTCCCGCCCTGCTTGAACTGATATATATTGGGTGTCTTCAATTAGACATGTTGAATACTAATTTTGAAGCCGGTCTGCATTTGCAACACTTGACAATTGCCGCTGATTCAATTGATCTTCACAGCGTTAATTTGCCTTCACTGCTTCAAGAACTAGTGTTGGAATGCGATCGTCTTGTCGATATACTGACGGTGCCCCTCGAGATCAAGCGCTTGACGATTCGTGCCTATCGTCATTTGGGGTTGCATGACAACAGTGCCCCGAACACATTTTTTGCCAAGTTTACCAAGTTAACGGAGTTAACTTTACATTGCCCGAAGCTCCATATGCTGCCAAAGTCGCCACTTCAACTTCCAGCCTCTAGCTTAGAGCGATTTGCTTTCATGGGACCGACAAAAGCAGCGTTCTTCCAATTCATTGGGGCCAAAGTTAGCCAGTTGACGCATTTGTCGATGCCCCAGGTAAGAAAGTGGACGTGGGCTTCGATTAGCACCTCTACACCTGGAAAATACTCGGCCAAACATGCCAACTTGAGGTTCCTCACTGCGGCTACTATGTGTTCGCTGCCGGCGGACGAATTCCCCGAGTGCGTTGTGGCGGTCAAGACTAGACACGGTGACTACACGACAAATAAGCAGTGGTGTGTTGTGGGGCAACCACGGACCATGATACACGTGATAGACTACTAGCCAAGTACTGTATTTCCCACATAAAAGCTAAATACCACGAGAGGCTAGGAACGCTTTTCGGCCATAATGTGTGTCGGCTAAACAATGGTGTCGGCCACCCCTAACCAATCACAGCGCGGAGATCTCGGACCACGACAACACTCTTATTAATAGACAAAAACGCCGTAAGACAGACACCCTGGTGTCTCATCGCAATCAAATTGCTTTTCCAACGAGGAAAGGGTACGTTGCTGTTTATCAGTTCCGAATCGTGGAAAAGCAACTGACCTCGCGGCCAGTGGCGACGACCACAGGTGCATCAGAAAAGTCTTCACCCTAACTCATCGACAATTTTTCGTATGTGTCGGCGGTATCCGACTTGTGTAACACTTGTAAGTTTAAGTTTCCTATTGGGTTACCATAACCATTATATCATCCTTCCCAAGATCGTACGGGTCACATAGCCGGTGATCATTTTAGCTACGGGGAGTGCAGATTGTGGTGACTCCGACACGTGCCTCTCTGGACACGTCCTGCCCTACCGGCGAGGCGGCATTGCCTTACCGCAGGCAGGCAACTCTATTCCCCCAGCCCCCCAGCAAACGGCAGCACGCACGTTTGCGATGCTAGCAGGGAGGCTGGGGCTGCCTGCAGTAGGGGATGGTGTAAACGAGAAGTGTCCGGTACGGCCCCCTCCTCGCTATCACGATCTCTGGTCGGACGAAATCAGTTTATGGCGTAACCCAACGATCCTGGCTACAATATAGCGGCCCAAAAACAACTAAAACAAGGAGCATTTGAGGGAGGAGGGGGCACATGCCAGAAGCGTCCGATGCAGCCTCATTCGGTTGCATGAGAAAAAAAAAAATGAGCCTAGGCCCTCTGACGCGAACCTAACAAGTGGACATTTGCCGAAGACAATAGGTCATCACCAGTGTCGGTTTAGAAGACAGCGGGGCTACGATCACGGCGGGGGGCGAGGTGGGTCATTGCCGACAGCGTCACACATTTTTAGCTCGTTCGCGCTACGGTTGGTACACCTCGCTCATCCTCAGTATGACGCTTACCAGTAAACGATTTTCTCAACTCTCCGACTATATGCACACTGCGTTCTCCCAAGGTACTTTTGAACCCAATGAAGAAAATTTTCTCACCACCATCTGGTCTTCAATATCCCGTACTAAATTCATAACGACCTTTTAAGTAAGTTCGTTATGTTCTACTACGGGCATACCTATCCTTACGAGCCGTCCCACTACCCTGGGATGGCGGCGCCCGCGGTTCCGCCTCCGCCGCCCACGGGGGGGATCAACTCGGTCCTTGAGTATGACCTCAACCACATGGCGGCATTTGCCCTGTGGTGTGCTTTCGGCATGCTCAAGCGGCCCCGCACTCCGTCGAAGGAGTTCGAGCAGTTGATGGTTCTGGTCCTTTTCGCCACACGGTTGCCAAAGCTGACGATCATTATTGGCCTCGAGTACATGAACCAGCGGTTCCACGCTTCACGTTCGACCCACAACGACTCGTTACTGGGGCACGACGTGTTTGTCCACCTAATCGTGGCGTTGGTGCTCGCCAACAAGTTCAACGACGATAACACTTTCACTAATAAGCTGTGGTGCGGTGCCACCGGGCTTCAGTTGACTCAGCTCAACCATCAAGAAGCCGCATGGTTAGCCGCCTGCAAATGGAATATGAACGTTGTCAATTTTGAACTGAATATTCTTACCCTTGAAGATTGCTGGCGTCTGTGGATGGAGAGCCGCGAACCTGTTGTCGCCATGCCTCCTCCCACGTTGCCGCCAACTCTGGTTGCCCTGCCGATGAGTCCCTTCGATGCTCACTACCAGGCCACCCCAATGACTCCCTCCTACTCAAGCTATCTGGGTGCATACCAGGCTTACTCTCTGCCGCAGTACACCCAATATTCGCTGGCTTATGGAAGCCACAACTACGTACCCACACATGGCCCGCTTCAGGCTCCGTTCACTCAGCCGATGCCGGGTTACGTGGGCTTTCTGCTGCCCCACAACTATCAATCGCCAGTGTTTGATCCGGTGATTCAATACGCTCAAAAGTCCATCCATCAGAACCCATACTACTACAATGTATTTTGACTGACGATGATGATGTGGATAGCGACCGGTCCCTCCAGCAGGGTTTGATTTATGAGTTCAAGTATGTGAATTTTTTCACTTAGCGCGAGTTCTAGCGCTTTTACGCCGCGACCCCTATCGATTCTGCTGTAAGCGAAAGGCGAGTCAAAGCTGAGTTTACGTTTGGTTTTTTTTTTTTTTATCGTTTGGGTTTATGTCAGGTCAGAGCATTTAATACGCAATAGTTTAGACTTATGGTTCTTTATATTATAGAGTAAGAAACGAAGACGTTCCCACAAATAAGGCGCCGTCGCCACTTTGAACTTGAACAAATCTTATACTTTTGAAGCTACATAGATGTCTATTCCTGGTAGTCGGGTTCAGCATCGTCATCCTCATCGTCATCCTCTTCGTCAACTTCGTCCTCTTCACGAATAGTCGTACCGGCCTTTTCTTCGTCTTCAGACAACTTCTTCGCCGCTTCCTTGAAGTCAATCACCTTGCCTCTCGTTCTTCTACCGGAGGTGATGATGTTGGACTCGTCAATTTCCAAGTCGTCCTCTTCTTCATCGTCCTCTTCGTCCTGCGCGTGTTCGTACTTCTCGTCGTCCTCGTCATCATCTTCTTCATCGTCACCCTTGTTGTTGGCAGTTTCCTCTTCCTTGGGGACGTCGTCATCGTAGTTTCTCCGCCGTCTCTTCTTAGGGGGGGCTTCAGCTTCAGTGGTGATTTGTTCCTCATCAGCATTGCGCTTAGAGGGCACATCAACATCATCAGCGGCTTCAGTGGCTTCAGTCTTGTCAGCAGTGACTTCAATGGGAGTTTCTTTGGTTTCTTCGGGCATGGGTAAGAAGGTAGCAACAAGGCTAGTGGAAATTATATTTGTGCGGCAGATATCAGGGAAACCCCTCATTCGAAATTGGACAAAAATCGATATTCTACGGTGGCTAAATGTGATATCCATTGTAGGTATTAGTACTCAAGAACACAAGTCTCTAAAGGATACAGGCTGGATCTTCATCGATACCAGGATCCTTCCTCAGCAATCATTACGAAGCTTGCCACACACGCGTCTCACCACGTGAGTTCTGTTCGTAGTGTAAAAAACCAATTGCGTTTCCCAATACGGAAGAGGCGTAAGTTGGTTAAGATAACTAAAAGCGTCACCATGTGTAGTTAATCGCTCCCCGAAGAAGATTGGCCATGGTACCCCCACAACGTCATCGCGATAAGACACGAGTAGAGATGATTGTTAAGGACTGCGGCGGTCAAAGAGGTGTAAACTGCTGGATACGGCGACGTTCGTGATCATTGGTTTGCCCACAATCAGAGAAAAAGAAGCATATAGATAGGTGAGGGCTTCAGTGATACCTCATCGCAATTACCACAAGAGTAAGATGTCAAGCGCGGTTTAGTTTTTCGTAGTGTGGGTCGATGTAGCTCACAAACTCACGATAACGCCAGTCATCTGTGCGACACGAAATTTCTGGCCCACGCTACACTCGCTCTCCTAATTCCCATCACACAATCACAGCACAAGATGAAGATGTCACAGTTAATAAACTACCGTCTCGATGTCACAGCCGTTGATGGACGACATTTTGTTGGTACGCTTCTCGCATTCGATGGACACATGAACCTTGTGATGGCAGACACCGTTGAGAAGAGACTCACAAAGAAAGCATACGCTGAAATGGTTAAAACCCACAAACCCAACTACGACACGCGGAATATTGGCCTTATGGTGTTACGAGGAGACCAGGTTGTTTCAATAGTGATCGAGCTGGAGCCGCTCACCCCACTTGCCTCACGGCTTGAGAAGGGCACCGGCACCGCCAAACCTGTCGCCAAAGGCGTCAAGCGCAAACGGGATAGTTAACTTAATTACATTAGACTTCTATAGGACCATAACACACTCTTATGCAAATCACACCACGCTTGACATCAACTTAACAGCAGTTGCTGCTGGACTTCGACTTCTTTTCTTGCGGGGCGGGAGTGAGCGAAATAGTGGGGCCGCCTGCCTGGGGTTTTTGTTCCGAGGTGTCAAGTTGATGCTTCGAGACCATTTCGTAGATGTTCTTCAAAAGTTGGTGGAAAGAAAGGTCGACATTGTCAGAGCTCAAAGCAGACGCTTCAGTGAACAACAAGTTGTTTTCGTTGGCAAAGTTCTTGGCCTCCTCGGTAGGCACAGCCCGCAAGTGGTCCAAGTCGGACTTGTTACCAACAAGTTCGATGACGATGTTGGCATCGGCGTATTCCTTAAGTTCCTTCAACCACCGCAGGACCAGCTCGTACGATTCGGTCTTAGCAATGTCGTATACAATCAACGCCCCCACCGCGCCTCGGTAGTATGCCAGGGTGATAGCGCGGTACCGTTCTTGACCTGCGGTGTCCCAAATTTGGGCCTTAACCCGCTTGCCATCGATTTCAAGTGTACGAGTGGCAAACTCGACCCCAATAGTCGAGCGCAGTTCCAAATTAAACTCATCTCGAGTGAACCGCAGTAACAAGTTAGTCTTCCCGACGCCAGAATCACCGATCAACACGATCTTGTAAAGGTACTCATAGTCGTAAGAGTAATCGTCGTTTTTTTCACTCATCTTGGGGGGTTCAGATCGAGGTGTTCTCTGAGGATTCTGAAGAAAAAGTCCAAACTCAGGATCAGGATCGAATTGGACGAGGTGTCTTGTTGGAGGTGCGAAGAATAAAAAAGTAAATCGTATCTCTGTGCAGGACACAACACCCACCATATAAAAGTGTTACCGTGTTTCAAAGCGTTAAAGGTGCCGAAAATAGACCACAATCAAATGAATATGGTTTGATTCAAACCCCATCATCGTCACTACGGTTGTCGCCACACGTGCCCATGTCAACAGCGCCTATGCGCGAATGCCCCCGCCCCTATTAAAAATCTGATTGACGCGCGGTATGGTGGTGTTCGTAGGCGCGTCGTTTAGGGAGTGACCACCGCAGGCCGTTGCACTGTGAAACGTGAGCACGCGACCATGGTTGCTTTCTCAAATCCTGAGGTCTATAACGCTACTCAAAAGGATATTAGGGTAGTTTCGCTCTCTATAGTGATGCAGACATTTCTCATTTATCATATCTGATAATCGTCCGTAGCTACTTAAAATAGGTGAATTTGGTGGGGTGCAGCAGCGTCAGCAAAAGCAGGTGAGGGAGCGCTCACGCGATTGTGCGGTAGTAGATACAGCGAAGACGGAGTCAGCCGCAGCCTATTATTGAAGTTTCTTATTGTATGCGTGATTGCGACGAAACCCTAGCCTCCTTCACCTTTGTGGTGTTCAAGTAACGCGGTAGCCGGCAGCATGTTGTATGCTAGCAAGGCCGTAACTTCCCCGATCTGCTTGAAAAAGGACAAGCGAGTGTCCGTTCGGTTCAGGCAAGCTGATATTTACCAGATTCGCGTTAAAGATCTACAGAGTCTGTCATTACTACAAGCTGGTTCGCTATGAAAAAGTTGATTGTTATTAAATATAAATGCTTTGCTACTAGCTTGAGTAACTTCATTAACTGCGGTAGTGTCGATAGTTTTGACGACCGTAGAACCTGTCGTTGTTCCGATCGCGATCACGTCTGAATCCTCTCCGGTCGTCTCTCCGATCATCTCTTCTATCATCTCTCCGATCACCTCTTCTGTCACCTTTACGGTCGTTGCGAGGAGTCGAGGGGCCACTAGGGGGAGGCGGTGGTGGAGGAGGAGGCGGTGGCGGAACGTCGTCCAGTCCGGCGCCATTGTCCTTCTTCGCCCCAAATGTCGAAGGGCTTTCAGCTTTGGCCTTAAATTCGGCATTTTGCGGAGGGAGAGGAGCACGAGCGGGCGGTGCCGAAGAATTGCTCGGTGATGATTTGCCACGTTCGTCTCGCTGTTTGGTAAGTTCCTGTCGTTTCTCCTTGATTCTCTCTTCCAAATCCTTGTTGACATTCAGCTGGTCTTGGGTCAGACTAGGTGCTTTCGCCTCGGGCTCATCGCGGTTACCGCGACGACCATCATTCCGGGGCTGGTCTTGTTTACGACCACCTTCTTTGCGGCGATCATCATCACGGCGCGAGTCACGATCATTGAAATCACGTCTACGGGTATCATCACGACGCCCTTCCCGCCACATATCACGCCGGCCAAACCCATCGCGGCGGCCATCATCGCGTCGATTATCGTTCCTGCGACCATCATCTTTGCGTCCCTCATCACGGCGGCCCTCGTTCCTGCGACCATCGTCCTTGCGCCCCTCGTCACGGCGACCCTCGCTGCGACGACCATCATCACGACGGCCATCATCACGACGGCCATCATCACGACGGCCATCATCACGACGACCATCATCACGCTTGCGCTTATCATCGTGAAAAGATTCTCGCCGCTTGGCAGCATTGGCGTCATCCCGATGCGATGGAGTTTCTGGCCGCAGGGATACGGGGGTAGGCTTGGTTGAGTCGTCTCGTTTGGTGGTGCTTGGGCCCTGGTATTCTCTGTCCTCCTTTTGATCTTCCTTAGAGGGTACTGGTCGATCCTTATCATCCTTCAGCAGCCCCAGATACATCGCACTGTACCGGTCGTATTTACCTTCGTAGCGTGCCCGTTTTGTGTCACGCTGGTAGCTGCGATCGTCTCGGGGACCCAGAGGAGGTTTCAGAGCTGGGCCGGAAGGAGCGTTTGGACGACCGTAAGAGAGCATGCGGGCTTGACGTTCCTTTTGCAGTGCGGCTTCTTCCTCGAGGCGGCGTTTAGTTTGGGCCTTTTCCTCTTTACGTTGAGCGCGAGCCTTTCTCTCCTCTTGGACACGTTGAGCTTCCGCCTTTTCTTCATCACTCATTTCGTAGAATTCCCAGACCGGAACCCGATCACCAGCCTTGGCTCTGAAGTGACCCACCATAGCATTAGCGGCTAACTTGACGTCCTCAAGCTTTTCGTTGTTACCAACATAAGTCAAAGCCTTTTCCAAAATATGCGCTTGCTCAATAACCATAGGGAAGTTGCCATGAAGAACGTTTTTGATCACCAAGATGGAGTTGTGACGAGCCATGTATTCAAGCTGGGTCATGGAGGTAACCAAGTCATCAACCAACGCTTGCAGAACATTGAAGAGTCGATGCTTGAATTGGGAGTGGGATATCTCAGATTCGTTGCAGTGGCCATCGGCGTAATCCTTGTCCAGAGCCCACCAGCGATGTAAATTCGAAAACAACTCGGCAAAAAACATCCCCAAGTTTTCCGCCTCCACCGGAGTGAACACAAACATCATCCCGTTGATGGCATGATTAGCCACAAGCGCTTCTAACACGTCAAGCGCCAGGAACGGAGGCTGATCAAGCACTCTGTTGATGGTGAGAAGGAACCGCGCCGCAAATACAGCATCAAACGAGGAGTGAATAGCTCGAGGAAGAAGACAAGACTCGATAAACACGGTGATGTGGTCCAGACAGTCTTTCCATGCATCAGCTTTCTTTCTGAGTTGTTCGTCAATGCCTTCGGCATGTTCTCGGTGGCTCATTTTATCACTGGGCAATTGATCGATCAATTCCAGAACAACCAACTCTTCTTTTGTCACGGGGGCGGGATCAGGGGTGGCTACCTCGCGACCCCTTCGGCGGAGATCTTTCATGCGGGTAATGGCATTACGGTTTTCCTGTTCACGCTCCTTCTTGAGCCGATCACGTAACAGAACAGCGCGCTCAAGTTCAACATCATACCACTCGGGGTTGTAGTTGATGTCATAAAGGGAAAGACACCAGAACGTCAGAAACAACAGGCTAATCAGCAGCTTTACTTTCTCCGAGGCCACATCGGTGATGTCTTCGAGGCCTAACGGGCGCCAAACCTCGACAGCAACAGCCAACGGTACTTGGTAAGTTTCCACAAGTTCTTTCACAGGAAGCAATGTACGCGAGAGGTGTTCCTTGTCGCGTGAAAAGTAGGTGATGAGTGTGCTGTAAGTCTCCATCCACTCTTCCAGGCGGTCGAGCTTTTTCGCCACGATTTTCAAAGGTAATGACAGGTTTTCAGCCATGGTTGACCTCTCCACCTGCAGAAGCATAACCAATATTTCATTGGTCATGTTCTGATCGTCGATAGCTTGCACGAGAGCCTCACCCAGACGGGTTCTTCTGGCACGGGTATCGTGAATAGTGTCATAAACAATCTCTCTGAGCGCTCTCCCCAGATTAATGTAGTTGACTTGGGTAAGAGTCAAGTTTGCAATCAGTTTGATACCACCCATTTGAGTTAACATATCAGCGAAGACAATGAGGCCTGACACCAAACCTTCAGCATACAGCTTGACGACAAATTGAAGAATTGTAATAAGGTCAATATTCTTGGGGTAACTGGCGCAGATCTCGCCGATAAATTGGGCTAACAGAGTGAGCCATTGTCTTTCGTGAAGCCCGTTCTCCAGAAGCTCCGGACGAGGCTCTGTAAGCCGCGAGAGGAAAACCGCAGTCAAGCAATCCCACGCGTAGGGGGTGAACTGTGCAGCTGCATTGACCAATAGCGAAATCAAGTTGCTATAACTTTCAACTTGGGTACAGATCACAGAGAGCGCGGGAAGTGGGTTGGTGGCGCAAATGTCAGCAAGAGATTGCATTATCTCGTCTGCATTTTCTTTGGACAACCGCTTAAGCGAGTATTTGGCATCCTTTTCGGCTTGGTTGTACGATAACTTGAGGTAGACATTTGACTTACGCAACCTGTTGACGTAGTCACCATATAAGGAGTAGCGGAGGGAAATAGGAAAGTTTTTAAGTACTTCATATGCAGCAGACACCGCCTCGGCGTCCTTAGTTTGGCACATTGCTGGGAAAATGTATAATTTGAAATAGTTGAACCAAAGTGTCTCATTCTGACTGGACATCAACTCGGTTTGAACCTCAAGGCACACTCTTGAAAGCAACTTAGCATCACTTGCTAAAGCTAAACATTTGGAGTATTGGTAATAGCTGCCAGTAGCATCAAGTAGGCCCAACGAAGGAATGTTCTTGATATAGTCCGGGTAGGCATAGGTAAACAGCGACAGCTCAGCCGTTATTTTATCAATGTTGAGAGTCCGCTGAGCATTTTCATCAGTCTCGATCGTAAACCCTGCGAGGGCCCGGAACATCCAATTGATGCTTGAAAAACAAGGTTCAAGAAGGCCAAGATGAGGGTATGTTGTCAACATAAACCGAGAGATTTCGAAACAACCGATTTCGGTGAGTCTTCGAAATAGATCGATGGTATGGTTCCGATTAAGTTTGGTAGGAAAGTCTTCCGTAGGTTTAGCGGCAGCAACAGCTGAAGGCTCATCATCATCATCATCCAAAAGAGGAGCTGCTAACGCCAACGCATTGGCTCCAGCTTTGGAGGCACGATCGGAAAGGTCACGGTCGTAGAGCTTTTTGATTTCATTCATTTCGTCGGCGTCGTCAATATAGTTCCATATCTTGCCAAAGTCGACCACGCCCTCACGAACCAAGAGGGCAATGAATGCAGAGTAATATGTGTCGATTTTGACTCCAGCAAATCGTTTTTGTAGCCATAAACCGATGATGTCAGCAATGGTGTCACTGCCACCCGTGCCTGGTTTAGTAGGGTCAGCTAAAGTTGTTGGCCACCAGCGAGTGGTTTTGAGGTAATCCAAAAAGAATTGCCAACCATTGGTAACGTAGGACGCACCCACATCCAATAAACACTCTAACGCTCGGTTCGGGTCGAGGCTGTAGTGACCAATAAGCTTTTGGGTGGCACTTCGAAGATGCTCAAATGCTGTTTGTCTATCGACATCGACATTTTCCTTGCTGTAAAGCTCAAACACTCGGTATAATTGCACGATGTACTTTGACCACCCTTCGATTTCCTCAAAGAACAAATTATATTTCTTTTGGGTGTACCACTGATCCCGTTTCTTGGTATTAACTGTTCGAGAAACGGTAGCCTCGGGGATAATGTCGGGCACGGCTTTGAATTTGCCTGGGCTGATAAATTGGGCCATGATGTCAGTCTTGATGACATCACCATTGTAGCACGCCGTGAGCAATTGGCTGATTGCAGGGGTTGTAGGGTAAATGTCAATTACCCGGCAAAGCACCTCGGCCATGGCATCGCTGCGGAGAACGGCGTTGATGATGTTAATGGCGATGTCGACGCTGAGCAGGGTCGTGTCCACCGCCATCACCAACTCGGTGAAAAGGGACAAAGCGTTTTCCACCCTAGTGTCATTGTCGGCGTCGACAAACTGGTCTGAAAGGCTGTCGATGGCGCCTGGTGAACCCTCCACCACGTCGGCAGTGATGAAGGTGAAGTCGTCCATGAGGGGTGTGGGCACTCACTGACTTTTTCGTGGAGTCGCTCAGTCGGAACTTCACCGAAACTGAGTAGGATGTGCGAAAGAGGTGCGGGGACTATTATGTGTAATTATAGAGTTTTCATACCGGAAATCTTTAATTATTACCCCGGAAATCAAGAAACTCATCCTGGCGGAGTCGAAATCTAGATATAAATCATGCAATTCAACAATAAAACGACTCAGTATCGCAAAAGTTATTCCACAATGATTAGTTAGCTCATCTATAGCCCGAATCAAGAAGGTATCTATAGTTCCGGCTCGGCTCAGGCGGGATGCATAAATCGAAGTATATGCCTGCTTTTCGCCCAACACTGCTTTGACATGATGCCACGCGTTTGCTATTGCTTGCAGGTCGTCGCTGTTCCTGCCCTACCATAGACGAGGGGCGTGTCAAAACAGATGATGCAAAATGCCGTAGGGGCCTCGTGGACGTGATTGTATGAGCGCGTTGGAATGTGGCCAACGAAGCAATTACAATTCAGCCGAGTGTCCTCGGTGGGCAGCAAGTGTTGTATCACGACAATGCCTGGTTCAGGTGATATGTGACCATGGAGTTTTACTGATGCTCTATATGCATTCTTGGTTGCACGGTCGAGTGCCTCGATTGGTGGCGAGCTCGATGGAAGCGTGTTTTATGCAACGTGTGCGTGCTCGCAACCAGCCACCATGCCCCACTCTCTAAAGGACATTTATTCCACCGAAAATCCGCGCTATCACTAGGATTCAACATGTCGGTCCCGAAGAAGCACACCAAGACTCAATCAACCTATGTACGTATCTCGTTGCCACGGCTGAATTGGCCCTGAAACGCCCGATCACCAGCACCGGCGTTTACGTGGAAGACTCGGCAGTCTCAGCCCCGAGCCCCCGTTGAACTTCAATTGAACCCCATACTAACAATTGCTTAGGCGTTTGATAACACTGCTACCACGGTAGCGGCGTCTCAGATGAGAAATGCCCTCAACCACCTCGCCGACACCGTCACTGACAAGGAAGTGCAACCGAGATTCGAAAATGAAATGGACTCGTTCTTCGCGTTGTTTAGACGCTACCTCGTCGATAAGGCCTCGGGTAACAGCGTTGACTGGGACAAGATCAAGTCGCCTCTGGCCGACGAAGTTGTCAAGTACTCGCAATTGGAGTCGCTGGCCGATGACTCGGAAAACCTCGCTAAGCTTGCCGTCCTTAAGCTTAACGGTGGGTTGGGTACCCTGATGGGTTGTGTTGGTCCAAAGTCAGTGATTGAAGTTAGAGACGGTAACACCTTTTTGGACTTGCTGGTGAGACAAATTGAACACCTCAACCGTAAATACGATGCCGACGTGCCGTTGTTGTTGATGAACTCGTTCAACACCGACGCCGACACCGCCAAGATCATCAAGAAGTACCAAGGCCACCGGATCCGTGTTAAGACCTTCAACCAATCGCGTTTCCCCAGAATTTACAAGGATTCGTTGTTGCCGGTACCACAATCGTTCGATGACGAATTGGACTCGTGGTACCCCCCTGGTCACGGTGATTTGTTTGAGTCATTAGTTCACCTGGGTGAATTGGACGCGTTGCTTGCTCAAGGTCGTGAAATTTTGTTCGTCTCTAACGGTGACAACTTGGGTGCTACCGTTGACACCAAGATTTTGAACCACATGCTCGAAACTGGCGCCGAGTATATCATGGAACTCACCGATAAGACTCGTGCCGATGTGAAGGGTGGTACTTTGATCAACTACAACGGTGAAGTGCGGCTTTTGGAAATTGCCCAAGTTCCCAAGGAACACGTCGAAGACTTTAAGCTGATCAAGAAGTTCAAGTACTTCAACACCAATAACTTGTGGATCAACTTGCGTGCTATTAAGCGTTTAGTCGAACAAAACGCCATTGAAAGCGAAATCATCCCCAACCAAAAGACTATTGTCCGCGGCAAGGATGAGATCTCTGTTTTGCAATTGGAAACTGCTGTGGGTGCTGCCATTCGCCACTTTGAAGGTGCTCACGGGGTTGTGGTACCTCGTTCGAGATTCTTGCCTGTGAAAACCTGCTCGGATTTGTTGTTGGTGAAGTCTGACTTGTTCTATCTCGAACATGGTGCTCTTAAATTGGACCCCGTTCGTGAAGGCTACGCTAACCCCCTTATCAAGTTGGGCTCCGATTTCAAGAAGGTTCTGAACTTCCAACACCACATCCCCCACATGCCTAAGATTCTTGAGTTGGACCACTTGACCATCACCGGTAACGTTAACATTGGCCGGAACGTTACCCTCAAGGGTACCGTTATCATTGTTTGTAACGATGGTCAACGTATTGATGTTCCCAATGGGTCGGTTCTTGAGAATGTTGTGGTTACTGGTAACTTGACCATTCTTGAGCACTGATTCAATTGTAATATACGAAGTCATAGCGTAATCATTAATTCATAACGTAGAACCACCAGCTATATTGGAAGCCATTATTTTCCGACGCCAGAATGGCAATTAACAGATTTTAGTACATGCAAATGTCAAGACATTTACCTGGTTGTTAAGTCACGCGTGGAGCCAAATAACCCCTGCAGCGTCGGGGTTTCAAGGTAGGACGTTCGATTAAACTTATCACGAAATTATTCGTTTACATCGTTGCGAGAAATGGGTGTGTATTAATGGGTCGCGCCAATGTAACCTGGTGATATTTTTTCAGGGATAGTGTTACATCAGGCAAGTCCTGCCCCTCGGAGAATGAATACCTTAACAATTGGAATGGACACATGGGTTGGGAGAAGTGGCTTAGAGCGGATCAGCTTGCCTAGACGGTCCATTCAGGCAGGACGTTCCGTCGACACAAATTCGGGGCCCTACATGCATGCAGCAGCTCGATTGCGTCTTCAGGCGCAATGTCACACTAACCTAAATCTAACATTTTGGGGGAGAATCCGGCTTTAACCGTTGTTGTCTGCTCCGTTTAAATCAGCAATATTAAACGCACCCCAGAACCTCTCGATAGCTTAGCTGGTAGAGCGTGAGACTGTAATGGAAATTGTCATCTCAAGGTCGCGTGTTCGACTCACGCTCGGGAGATTTCCTTTTTGCTTCAATGGCCCCGGCTATATTATCGTTTACAGGTTAACAAGCCTACATGTTTCGTGCCAATTCCTTAATCATTTATTTTTCATATTAAGCCACTAATTCCTTCGCCTCAGTCACATCTTCGTCCCCCAGGTACGTCTCCAAGTACTCTTTGAGTGCTTGCCTATGGGTGGCAATCTTGTCTTCAAGCTCAGGGATCATTCTCTGGCCTTCTTCCAACACTTCCTCTTGCTTCTTGATCTCGTAGACGTCGGCATCTTGGTCTTTGAGAGCTTGGACCTGTGCTTGTTGATCTTTCACCTCCTGGGCGTAGATCCCCCGTTCCTTCGTAAGCCGTTTGATGGCGTTGACTTTGATCTCAAGTGTCAGAGGAGGCATTGGTGGTAAGTGTGGTAAGTCGTCAAAGTGTCGAGATCAACGGCGCGCGACAGGGCTCGCAACGGAAGATGAGTACCAACGCCATTATCAAATATAATGGTTTCCTACAATCTAGTGTAGGGTATCATCGAATATGTATCAAGGTTACTTCATCTCATTGGCAACCTCACCTAAATTCATCGCGATGAAGCGCCGTTTCTGGCGCGCATGGCTACTATGGCACTGTCATTTTTATTGTTTGTTTGTACTTGGCGCGCGCACTAACGCGACGGCTATACACATCACAGACAACATCAGGGAGATCGCATGGCCCGCAAGTCACTGATTGGGGTTCTTGGGAGCCTGTCCCGGCCATCACTGAAGCTGTTGGTGCTACGTGATGGGTACCAACTTGATCAGGATGAGGAGCTGGTGATTGTGCACCTCCAGGAGCTGAACACCCGTTATTTACTACATAACCAAGCGCTCGTCAAGGAGCGCCAGGCGCTCCAAAAGCGCCTCGCCGAGATCGATGGCAAGAGGAAAGACCAAGACAAGCTAATATCGGATCTACAACAACAGGTGAATGACCTCAAAGGCCAGCTCCGTGAACTGCACCAGGCGAGCATGGAAATGCTACAGCGGTTCGAGCTGATGATGAGGGTGCAATCACTGGAAGTGGAGCAGATGAAACAACGGGCACGGCTTCGGGCGCAACTGCGTGGCCAAGCGTCGCTGCTGAGACTGTCGACGACGTCGAAACCGCTGTTTGTCAAGCCGCCCAAGCCAGTTTCGGGGCGGGCGCAGCTTTTACTAACATCGCCCACCCAAGAAGAGCAACAATGCTCTCAAGCGAGCAGCCCCATGGCCGTGAGCCCCACTCACGGAAAGCGCACTACCACCCAACCAGCGAGGCGTTTGGATATTGATACGGCGCCGTCGCCGGTGCGGTTTGGCTCGGATGCCGTGATTCTGATGGAAGTGCTGTCCCACTTTTCGGCGCTGACGCCTAAGCGTCAACTGACACCGCCACTGCAAGCACACGAGATGGGTTCGCCCCAGCAACGGCCGCGCCTCAATCAGAGCGTCAGCCTGACGTCAATTCTGGGTTCTCGCCAAATCATCCAATCGCTTCTGAACTCCATGGCGCCGCCAGAACAACTGCAGGCAACCTTACCAGCACCTAACAAGTCGGCAGATTCAACGAGCACTGATACCAAACCACCACTCGAATCCTCTAAGGGTAGCGCCGCCACCGATCGGCGCCCGCATCGTCGGCGAACCAAACCAGTCAATTACGCGCCGGTGCCGCTCCTGGCGAAGTTAAGGCGATCGTCGCTGCTGAAGTTTGTCGACGCGGTGGGAGAAAATGCCTTTGAGTACGTCATCTCTACTCTGGGAACCACCACTACCGGCAAGCGCTCGGGCTCAGTGGCGCCTGAGACGGTCACCGATACTACTACATCGAAAAGCATAATCACTCGCGAGCGAGAATCTCAACTGCCAGCAATCACCGTTGAGGCCCAGCAATACCCAGAAGGCAAAAACAAAGTCAGTTCCCGCGCCACGGCCAAGACGGCACCAGCGCTGATTGACTGTGATCGCGTCGAGCTGGAGAGCCAACAACTGCCTGACCGAGTCAGTGATGATCCTGAGTGGGCTCCTGAGGATGCTGCCCCCGCAAAGCGCAAGACGCGTCGCCCTAATAAACGTCCAGCCTTGGCGAACGTCACCAATACTGCGCAGCTGGCGGCAGCTTCACCACGAGTGAAGCGTACTCGCGTGGCTCGGTCGGAGCCTGATCCGTTTGCATTTGAGGAGTAGAGCCAAGTTTAAAAGAAAAATCAGGGGGGATAAAAACAGCTTAATTGGTTATCTCCAAATAATAATATAGTCATGAATATAATGCATTATCAACACAGCCACACTAAACACTCATTTTCATCTTAATGGCCGCCTGCGGGTGATAGTCTTCGATAACAAAGTCTTCGAACTTAAAGTCGTCGATGTCGGTGACGTCACGGTTGATTTTGAGTTTGGGGAAGTCGGCGGGTTGGCGTTGTATCTGCTCTTTCAACGCGTCGATGTGGTCGCGGTAGACGTGGGCGTCTCCCATGACGTGGATAAACTCACCACAGTCCATATCTACCACCTTCGCAATCATACGTGTAAGCAACGCGTACAGGGCAATATTAAAGGGGACGCCAAGCCCCATATCGCACAGCCGCTGGTACATCTGACACAGAAGCTTGGGCCGACCACCGTCCTTAGGGAAGTTCACGTAGAACTGGCAGAACATGTGGCACGGAGGCAATGCCATCTCTTTAAATGCTTTGGGGTTCCATGCCAGTAAAATGATGCGCCGGTCGTAAGGGTTGTTCTTTAATTTGTAGATAACCTCAGCAAGCTGGTCAACACCCTGGCCGGTGTAATCGGTGTCACAATCGACGTACTCGGCTCCGAAATGGCGCCACTGGAACCCATAAACTGGACCCAAGTCGCCCTCACGGTGGTGACTAAGACCCACCGAATCAAGGAATTGCCTCAGACCATTGCCTTCCCAGATCTTCACTCCGAGATCGGTGAGTTTTTGGGCATCAGTACACCCCTGGACAAACCATAAAAGCTCATGGATGATCCCCTTGACGAAGACCTTTTTGGTGGTGAGGAGGGGAAACACGTCGTTGGAGAGATCGAATCGGAGTTGCGGCGGCGCAAACAACGATACGGTACCGGTACCAGTACGGTCGGGTCGGAATTCGCCTTCTTCGATGATTCTTTTGCAGAGATCGAGATACCCTTGTTCACCTGACATTATAGTGAATATTCCTATCGGACGCGTCGCGCTGACATATTGCTAGACGCGTATGTGCAGGCCACCTTCCCAAAACTAATTGGCATAGGGCATTAGTTAGTATAACAATACTGATGAATTAAGTCTAAGCAATGCAATTGATATTGAATTTTGATCTTACATCTCAAGGTTGTACTCGTCGAAGACCCGGTTGAAGGATTGTCGATTGAACGGCTCTGTACCAGGAGTAAACTCACTAGCAACAACCTATACTGTCTTACCATTCATTTCTTGTGCAATGTACTTTTAGTAGTGATTTCTAACAGCATTGACCAACGTCGGTTGTTGAAGGCAGCACATTAATCTCTTTAGTTCCGATTAATATCACCAACCTAACTAGACATCTAAGGGACTCCGTGGCTCTTCCAGTTACAGGTCTGATGGTTCGGGAATTGCCTAATTCACTTCCGGTGATTCCTGACCACCTCGGGCTCTAAATTGTGTAAATTGCAAAAATTCATGCAATGTTGGAATTGCTGGCCAAATTGACAGTGAAAACCAACACGGAAGGCATCACCATTGTTAGTTTAACTATAATAAAAGGGTCACAGTTTATTTTTCGTACGAGAGGTAGCTTGCAATGGGTGTAGGGGAGCAATTGTGACGACGTAAGTAAAGGTTATATCCTGTGGCCTCGCTGCACAGCTGAAAAGATCTGCCAGACAAATTGCTTTACGTAATCATTCACGTTTGGTCTAGTCCATAATTGTGGCCTACGGCTCATTATCTTAATAATAGAGCGTCTAGAGGTAGTACCGCTCGGCCAAAACCGAACGAAGCGGCATCGATCGAACTAGACGTACTCTCAATAGACAAGAGTTGACATATCGACTAATTAAGAAAGAGCCCGATCCCGAGCGCAAATCTGTACTAGATTTCACCAATGTCGTCCATGATCTCATCGGACAGAGAGGGCTTTGATCAACCACAATTCTAGAATCAGGTCTGTTGCAGTTGCCACTATCACTTGAGCTAATTTTAGCGTGGTTAACAAGATCCCCTCATATGGTTCAGAGCAAGATTGAACCAGAAACATACCCAGAGCGCCCTCACTAAAATGAACAATACTACTTACTGCCTATGGAAACCCTGTCATGATGGGGCTAACATTCCTTTTATAATGCACGTTCACCGCCGTCTCATATGATAATGTCGACACCAGGCTGTGACGTCGATTGCTGTCATGCCAACTGAGCCCTGGACACTGCTTGCAGTAGAAGCATTTTAACAGCAGAGGGAGGG
>NW_022995150.1:0-4174 GCF_008704595.1 Diutina rugosa | reverse complement strand
GGGGTGTCATCTTGGGTTTGACGTATGGGGATTAAGCGTGTTCAACAGATAAGCCACAAACATCGCCAATTGTTGGGGGATCCCGCAGATGGAATAGTGTTACGATGAGCGGTTTGTTGTCGACGGTAAGGTGGCATCACGCCCCGCACGCGAAAGAAAATAATCTACTTTTTAGAATAGCGGTGCGATGATGTCACTCGGATGACCAAGCTTTACAACCGAGCCGGTCCCTAGTGATTATGCTATTCACTGCTTAAGGGCGCCAAATGCCCGCAAATTGATGTCCGCCGACAGCCTGGTTTCAAGAGTAAAGTGCATGGTAACACTGCTGTTCTTGCTTTTATCTTGATACCGCTACTCATTTTGTCCTGTCATGGTTTGCCCTTACGAACGATGCCCCTGAATTCTCTTTGCTATTCAAGTTATAACTCCGGTATCGTGGGACCTGAACGTATAAATGTTAAATCCGCTCTGGGGCTTAATTGTGTACAACAGCACATGTGGCATGTCCAATGCACCCGAGCCCGTTGTCCCAGAAAATAATTCTAACGGAGTTCCTGATGCATTGTACGACTGCACTCGCAGTTACCGAACAAAAAGTACGACCAGGTCGGCCTTTGACCAAGCACGGCGCCTGTCGGCCCCGACTTTTCCGTATTCCGTTCCTGATTGGGAAAGATGATCCGTTATGATGTCGGGATTAGTGCATGAAATATTATTACCCACATGCTAAGACGCCACCAAAGCACCCAAAGCGCCATTTGCGGAAAATGATTTCCACATTGCTCCTATTAATCAGGTTCCGTAAGATGATTGGACAACTTCTGCACCGTCTATTTCATATTCAAATACAATTCTAAGGTCACTTCCGAAACGTCCAAATACAGCACACCCCTTGTCTGCGGTTCTTACCGCCAATTGATAAATTGGTGGTTTGTGCGACTACAATGTCGGACCGGATGTCGAACTACAGAGTTCGGATTGCGCACCGGGAGTCGGAAAAAATGGCAGCGGTGACGCTTGGCTTTTCGGATTCGCGGTTGTACGTAGTCGCAGTTCGTGTCAGACTCAATTTCGCACTTGCCGTGAGAAATTGTCGAAATGTCGAGAATCGCTGTCGGACCTGTTGTCGGAATTCTGGGAACCGTTGTCAGTCCTGTTGTCGAAATTTCGAGAACTTTTACCGGTCTGGCGAAGGCTAAACATGTAGATCGAGCGACACCACGTCCGTCACTAATCTTGAAAAAACCGCATGTGAATGCGACGACTTTTGAATAAATTTCGACACGCACCCGACAATCACGTCGAGAATTTCCGACACCGCGAACCGCAACGACGACAAGCGTAACTCTATTTTACGACATCAATGCGACAACGGAAGCATGAGAATCCGAAATTCATTTTCCGAGGGTCCGGCAGTAGGTGCGACAGTTGAAGTTGAGGGTGCGCCAAACTAGTGCTCAAAACCCCCAATAATGCGAAATTGGCGGTACATGGTGTACCTTGTATCAATTATGGCGCAAGCTGTCTTGTGTCTAATTCCTGATTTTGTGGTTAGCATCAATAGTCGTCGGCAGCTGTCAGTTTTTACCCAGCCATACTTGTCTGTTTGGACTTTCATGCATGTGGTTGGGCCAAGTTGAATGAATGCTGACGAATTCTTTCCTGAACTGGTGAAAAGGATGGAGCTGGCCTCTATTTCCCGCTAAAGCGCAATTTCCTGTCTGCAATCTGTAGTTGCAGTTTTACCGCGACCTCTCTGCGTGAGACCCAACCACTTGGAATAGCAAAACAACCACGATCGATTCACCGGACGAAAGGGCGGAGCTAAAGCGGATGTAATTTCCAGAGTTTCACACTTGTGCAACGTTGTATGTTTTTCACACGAGGCATAAAATGCGGCTCACGCTGAGACACAATTGATGGAGCTCCATAAACGCCATTTAGACTAGTACATTCAATTCTCTGTTGTGGGATGAGCTTCTCGTAATAATTATCGACTATACATAACGTCATCAATAGTGACCTTGAGCATTATGCACTCGAGCACCACATATTAGGTCAGCTTGAAATATTATTTTGTTATCCTAACCGACCTCGCTGTCGTAATTCTCGGATTACAATTTTTGGGTCCAGAAATCTATCACACCATTTTGACATCCTTTTTCTACTCTTTGGTTCAAATTAATTTATTGAATTTTCGAAAAGAATTTCAGTGTGTTATTCGTCACCAAAGCTCTCCGCGAGAACGTCACCATCAAATCAATACTGCAATAACCAACCCCATTGGAAAAACTTCAGGTACCAACAAATGACAGAGCACTTTCTGTACTAGCATTCGTTAGTGCTATTGCTTGCATGGATATACTCCCTTGTGCTCGTTTAAACGAGTTGGTCGTTGCAACTACTCATTTCCTTGTGATTGTCGCCAAGATCATCAAAAACTCCTCAATTAGAAAAAGGACCTTTGACAAGTGACTGATTGAGGTCATAAACTTGCGTACTGAATATGACTGCCAGTTTGTTTGTTGGCGCTAACACTTTTGGAATACTTTGGGGTTGAAAAAATCATGGAGTACAACCGGGTAAAGACCTAAGGGCATTATTTGATCATTACGGCCCTACAATGAGAGTTCCACGACTCTAGTATCCCCATTCAACCACAACGAGCCCAAAGTAATTTAAGCGACCACAATCACGGCGCTAAAGAGCCGTCAATATTGTATGGAGAGACGTCATCAGGACGGTCGTCAATTAATTTCGAAGTCAAGCTATTTGTTGATATTCACCAAAATATTATGGGTGAATGAACTGTTGATAAATGACTTTACGGTAAGGGGAAGTGGGGTTCTCACATATAAAGAAGGTTCGCATGATAGTGATATTCATATAATTACTGTAACTCACTACATCAGAGCTGTCTTTTGTGAAAATGACATGTCTCTTTCAAAGATGAATAATTTCGTCATGAATTTCGAATTAATACCCAGTAAAGACATCACGAGAAGAATGATGTGAGCTTATCCCATTAGGTCTATCTAAATGTTAATTGAATTAGCGAAAGGTTTAGTACTCTTCAAAATCACTGGACTGCTTTGTTCATTATTTGTCAAATGTATGCTTTTGCGCAAAAACTCAAGAACACGCTGAATATTGCAAATCTCACCCTGCCATAACAATAATGAATGTAGTTCAGCGAGAGTGTCAGTAGGGAAACAATTTCTCCGAAAGCCAAAGGCTAATCTGCAGAGATGTCCTCAATTTAGCAAGTTTTTGTTTTTTGATATTGGCATTATATGTCGATTTTTGAGGCCACCAACTCAGATTGGTCATCAGACGTATTTTTCATCATGATTTATACCATGGAAGATGGCTATTAGATTTGTGGGCGGTTTGTGTTGCAAACAAAGCCTTTCACAGCTTGAAATAGTAATCTGAATGGCACATTTTCATGGATCCCATGTAATATCGCTAGACAACAAAAACATTCAAGTGGAGAATTCAGTGTATTGTATCAGTTGTTGACCTGATAGAAATCTCCATTTCGTTGTATTGAACGAAATTGTTTTTCACTCATGACCTTCAGAACGCCGCCTTTACAGATACATTCACGTATGTGTAAAATCGAACAGGCTATTAAATTCATAAAGGTAGATGTATGAGGAATTTCATTGAAGACAACCTTGATTTGATCAAAAAATGTTACCATCGTAGAACAAATGTATATTGTTCATTGGATCTCGTAAAGGAAAATTGAAGTCAAGGCACACAAAAATACATCACCCACAACTTGATGTTTCAGGAGAGCCACGTACTAACATGTTCATCTCTTTCACGAAATATAGCGATCATGTAAGTGGTGCGATTCCATGTTTTATGAAAACTTTTAATTTGGTTTTCAAAAAATGAACCACGACAGATTTCTGAGCTCACAAATCACTTATTTCCAAGCAGCTATCAAAAATATCAATATTATCCAGGATTTACGGCGTTTTTCACCATCAAATTAGTGGTCCATAGGTCAAGCACACTCCGCTTAGCATGTTAATGATCTCGATTTAAGTCGAATTCATAGCATTGAAGGGTGTTCGGTCATCCAAGCTAAGTGAATTATGTGTTGTGGCATCATTATTTTGTCACGTGATTTGTTGCAGCCAAATCACCATTTCGGTCT